>NC_090885.1:26169840-26179840 GCF_036669925.1 Montipora capricornis
GACAGTCTGTACAGGCATCACCGCCGCCAAGGATTCGTCTACTTATTAATCGAAAAGCATCAACAAGTTGGTGGGTCAGGCTTCTTTTTGACGACATGCTTTGTTAAACTAAAGCTGAAACTAATTTCAGTTGCACACCGAAATCCCCCACGTAACAGATTCCTTTCCCACTCTTTTCCACCCTAACTTTTGTTCAGTAAAGTAATTCAATGACCAAATTGTCAGTAACTATGACAGCAAAAACACTTTTGTACAACTATAGGGACGTTAAAATGAAATAGTGCACTAGCGCAAAGGTCGTGGTTTGCGTATCCTTGCACAATGCACTTTCTCCCACTTCATGTCAACAAACAAACAACCTTCCCTAAATTATGGGGATCAGTTCAAAATAATCTGAGCAGAGGTTGCGCGCGTGATGCATGTGGTAACTCAACACGACTGGTCGATTTCCATCTTGTTATTTCCTTAAAGTACTGTATAATAAAAACAAGATATTTAGACAATTGGACTAGGCTTATGTAAGGATATTTAAGTCTTGCAAGTGTTACAAGCATCATGCAGTATTTTGCTTTCGCTGTTAAAGTGCTACTGTGACGAAATTTGAATCTTCCCTATCGAAGCCATTTTGGCACATAAACACGTAGTCTGTACGAGAAGAAGAATGCTGTTTACCATTTACAAATATCTCTTTTTGTTCTGGAGATATTCAAGTTTTTTTAATATGCAAATTAGCCAAGTGATGACGTCATAAACCCTACCAAATTTTGATCAAGTATGATGGAGAAAGATATCTCAGCCAATTTGTATCAGAAATACTTGGTTCTTTGCACTAAGATTCTAGTAAATGTGTTCCACAATATAAGCATACCATTTTTGTTACCATGGCAACATACTGGGTTCCAGACCTCCCTGATATTAAAAGCTTTGCAGACCACCTTTGGCGTTCTGTTTTGATATTTGCAAATGGTGCCTCATCTGCATGATCCTGCCAGCATATAAAGATGTTAGGTCGAGTTTGTGGCCTTGGTAAATGTATTTCTAGCCTGAGATCACCAAAATATTGAAATCAGGTTGGAGGGGACTGGAAAAGAGTGAGTTGCCATGGGAACCAATTTCTTTACAGTCATAGGTGTGTTGCCTTCAGTGCTATTAGCTCACCAAGTTTCAATGGTCTCTGTTGCAAATTGACCGAGATAGCTCTATTTATATTCTTGATGTTCTACTGGGTTGGGTGAATGACGTCATCAGCCTTCTCATTTGCATATTTTTTTCAAACTTAAATATCTCTGGAACCAATGCAGATATTTCCAAACGGTAAACAGCGTTTTTAATGTTTCATGGTACTCTATGTGATAAACCAAAAAACTCAAGGGATAAAAATTTGATCACAGTAGCACTTTAACACTTGCCATGTTTGTACTGGAAAAAAGACTGTTATAAATTATGCTTTGTTCGTCGACTATTCACTAGGGTTTCTTTTTATCCATATGCATGCCTCAAAACCAATTCAGGCGGGCGGTTCTTATCCAAGTATTAGACGTTAGAGTACGCATAGACAGATATCAAACGTTACTGTAGTAGGTAAGACCGTTTGCACAATAACCTCTGCGTTACGCTGTCATACGCTTCTATGGTAATATCCAGGGATCTAGGATCTTTGACGCTCTTAGTACAGGATAAGAACCCCTCCAGAACTTGGCCTGTGAATAAGAACATATGTATCAGTATACACTGACTGATCTGGAATGGAGCAAGGGAACTTTGCTGGGAAAGAAAAGCAGAAGAGCTATATTCTTTAAAAGAAATCTCATTTACAGCTTGCTTGAGTTTGTCTCGGCAAGAGATACGGTTTTCATATTGGACAAGTTGGCATAGTTTTGTCAATGAGATAAGGCGTACGTTTCTGGAAATCGTTTCTCAAAACGTTTTCGGGTGCATTTCCAGTACTGTGAGACCACGATTTAGTGAACCTCTAAACGACGATGTTCACGGTATAACAACGGAATTCTTGACTACACTTCAGTAAAATAGAATGAAAAGAATAACTTCGTTAAATCGAAAGTTAAGACATTAGGAGAAGTTCCCCTTGAAGCTTTTTTGCATTGTTCAGCTTTTTCTTCCTTTTCGTCTTTTCCTTGTCTTTAAAGCATGTTGTAGGCCACCATGCAGCTTTTTCGAGTAAGTGGATCACAAAGTTTTAGGGATGCTTTTTGGGCTTTCAAGAAACGGGACTCAGGCCTTTCCTAAATTCGTTCTGCAAGATCATGACTGCATTTTTCAGGCCTCTGGCTTGCTTGATTGCAGACTACGACACGTATTCATGCAAGCGGGATTTTTCATAGACTATTCGGAATTGTGACTCCTGACTGACAAGCGTTCTTAGAAAGCCTTGGTACTGTTTGGATGAAACAATACCCGTTGTGTTTTACAAGTGAAGGTGGTTCTTGGCCTAACCCTCACTTTAATTGCTTCATGTGCTCCATGTTGTTTTTAATTAATACACTTGTAACGAAAACGGATACAATGTGTGTTGATTGGCTTTTTGCCACTACATTTACTTTTTAAAAAAAACTACATTTAGCCAGGATGCTGTCTTATCGGTCCTTGAAAACGATAACTCCAAGGACGAACAGAGAGAGAAAAAAAAGTTTTACGCTCAGGGCCATAGGCTCCCAACCTCGTTTCCATGGGTCTCTTTGTAGAGGAGACCCTGGGAACGAGGTTGATAGGCTTCTCCTTGTTCTTCATCTTGTGTTAAGCGATCTGTGTAGTTTTAAAAATGGCTTTCGTGGTAGGAAAACTTTGCAAGACTCATGAGAAACGAGCATTGGGGTTTCAACAATTAAAAGCAGGACTTTTCTTTGACAGAACATATAGGCAACAGTTTTCAAATACACCAAGAGAAAGATGTAGTCTCACTTCCTTGTACTTGTACATGTTACTTGTCGCGACTTTAACATCTTCAGTTCCCACGGCCTGCTCCCGTCTGACCTTGTAGCCCAGTCGGCAGAGCAGCGGTGATCTAACCCGAAGGTCGTGGGTTCAATTCCCACCCTGGTCAGAGTTTTTCTCTGTCCTTATGTGGGCCCATTTCCATCAGTAGGTAGGGCTAACGCTCACATGGTTCATATGGGGTGGAAACTTAGCACTTCGCATTACACTCTAATCATGTAGTCTCACTGTACGTTAAATACTTTTTGGCAGTACTTTTTTTAATATCGATCTACCAACCAGTTAGAATCGATTATACTTAGTCATTTATTTCTAGTTTCAACAAGGGGTCATATCTGTCGTTCGTACCTTGGGTAACGTTGATTGGTTGAGCTACATAAAACACAGTTTGCTTCCAATGGGTTGGTGTGTGAGAAGGACTCGTGCTGAAATTAACCTGAATCAACGGAGAAAGTAATTACTTTTGACATTAAATTAATATCCCGGCACTACAAATCCAATGAGGAAACGAACGAACGAATGACCCGAACTAGCGAATGATTGAGCGAACGAGAAACGATAGAAGCACTTGTTTTTTAAAGCATACTCGTATTTTCAAGACGAGTGCCCTTGACTTGGAGCTTGCAGTTCACAAATTTCTCCTTTGAGTAACCGCTTTGTTGAACAAGTCTTCGCCAAAAATAGGTGGTTTTTCAACCAATCTCTGGAGGAAAAGATCACAATGATACAATGCACAAATGCTGGTGGACAAACAAAAGAAATGAATGGAATGCTATTGCTTGCGTCCACCAACGTGGCTGCGATGGCGTAGCGAGAAAACCACCTTTTTTCAAGTTAGCCAATCTACGAAGAATCCCTGATTGCGTCACAGGTGCGGGACGCGGCCGGGAATTTTAACAAATTGATGTCACTTTTTCATGCGTCTGTCCTGTTACTGATCATGAATTTCGTCATAACATCGCGTCGTGGATCCGCAGACTACTTTGACAATGCTATGACGAACTTCATTGTCAATAACAGGACAGACGCATGAAGAATTGACATCAATTCGTTTTTTACAATAACAAAAAGGCAGAGGGGTCAAAATTAAGTCAAAACACGAGAAGAACGCGAGACAAAAATACGGAAACTTCAATCTGACGCGAACAATATCGCGTCATTATCGCATAAATTATAAATTCATGTGTCTGCATGTCCGCTTAATGACAATAAAAATTAGCCAATGAGCGCGCGAGAATTTTGCAGTCATTGTAAAAAACAATTTTAAAAAATTAGAGAAAACGATCACTCAAACTAAGCGTACTGGTTGTTCGCTTCTTATTTACATACGGGGTAAAATTACTGATTGCTGATTGGCTGAGATAGAAAGCACTTTCTATTAATCAGAAGGGCACAATTGATTATCACCAAAGCGTGATTATCATTTGATCCTGATTGGATAAAAGCTACTTGGAATATTTTAAAAGTTTTCCAAGTTACTATCGTCCGCTTGACGACTCGGCAATTTCGTGAAAACTTTGAAAATGCGCAAGAAATTAACCCCAGCTCGAGCTCATGTAATTTCATATGCTAATCACAGGCTCCCGACAAGCTGAAGAACTCCCGTATCATCCGCTCGCTTCGGCCAAAAAATTCAGTGACCCAATAATTCCAAAAAAGCAAGTCAAACTTACCTTTTTAACGCAATTCTTTTCAAAAAATATATCAAAGTACGCAACGAAAGCCTGAAAGTAAGATTATAAAAACGTTGTCAGAATGTTCAACACCGGCACAGCTTAGAAAAACAAGTAGTGACAGAGGTCGCAAGGTGGCACAAGAACTTTATTTCTTATTGAATTTTCCGTGTTCACCAAGGACCTCTCCAAACTTACGATTTTCAGAGTTCAACATGAGCAGAAGCAACCACAAGGTTTTGTGAATTTCTTAACTCTACATCAGAGTTCTAGGCCAAGATGATCGAAACAGGGTTAATGCGACACCATGGCAACCAATGAAAATCTACGGTAAATGCTTTGTTTATCGTGAAAGAGCAACTTCAGAGGAAACCCACTCAGAGTGATTTTACTCGTCCAAGGGGGCCTGTTCAACTCTTTCAGTCCTGAGAGAGAGACTTCTAAATTTAACTGTCTAAACGCCAACAAGGTGATATGGTGACGTAATTTGGAGGACCGGGAAGAAAAATTTTAACGCCGTATCCCACAACCGCGCGCGGCCTTAGGTGTTGTTTCCAAACTCCCTGCAGTCTTGCCATCGCCAAAACTCAACAGATCATTACGTGTCTACCACATTTTCCTGTTACTGAATGAACAGTCAAGTAGACCCGCCGAGATCTAACCTCGCCTCTGCCAGTTGAATTCGAAAATAAGGCCGCGCGCGGTTGTGGGATACGGCGTTAAAATTGTTCTCCCCAGTCCTCCGAATTACGTCACCAGATCACCTGGAAACGCTTTTACTCGTCAATGGGAGCCTCTTCGGGATGAATGGGTTAACAACATCTAGGGTCCACTCCACCCCTTCAACTAATATTCTGAGAGTAACAACACAAACGAAACATAACAGGGTTAAAGGAGGAAATCAAGGTTGTCAACTGAGATGTGCTGGACTTCCGTAGACAAATCCAGCCAGGGATATGAGCGGGATTGGAACCCAGCCCAATCGCATGCAAAACTTCCAACCATAGTTAATAGAGGGGAATGGTTATGAAACCCGACAAATTTCTTTGTTGTAGGTTTTTGTTCTCTTTTTTGGCCTTGACGGTGCACAAAACACAATAGTTGTTTACTCCGTACTGAGGAACTAGCCAATAGAAACGTGTTGGTTACGTAATTCATGCATAGTGTATGAGCGCAAAACAAAAGATTGTGCACGGTCGTGGACTTTCCAACCTAAATCTTGGTATCTTTGTTTGCTCCTTTGATGTTTGCCGAGCTTCCAAACCAGTCCACTCTATTAACTATGTTCCAACGCAGGACTGATACAGGACTGATCGCAATTATCTCGAGTGCAGAGATGCCTGCTTCGAAATGGGAGAATATGTGTACCTACAACCCGGCGCGACTCAACCGCCACAAACAATGGTTTAGTTAGGGAAAAAGCAATGGTCCTGTAGCCATAGCAGTTAAGAATATATAACAGAATTTACTTCGATCCTCAGTGGAAAAACATTAAAACAATGGCGGCCTCAACACTCTTCAAAATGTTCAAGGTTCGTCAGCAGTTACACGTGACATATACCGAAACCGCTGGCCGCATGAAAATACAAAACCACTACAAAATAGAATGAAATTGTTCTCAAAGTTCCTCGACAGGTCCTTCACTCTCCGCAATGCGTTTTTTTCTTTTCTGTCAGCTACATGTCAACGTTCAATGTTGAAAATGAACGGCTTGGGTGCATCGTCAGCAAAAAGCGATGATATATTCATTCCCTTTTCAAACGCTAGCGTTGTTTGTAGCAGTCTCATTTTGGAGAATATGTATGGGTTTTCCTTTTAAAGAAGTGGAAATAACGGGAATTTAAACTATAAGAAGACCTTACACGGCCTTGACGTCTGGTTAATTTCAAAATTGTCATAACAAGCAAGTCCTCGTGACGTTCATTGAAAGAACTGCTAGTTAAAGAAGAGAATTACGTTCAGTTATAGCAAACTCACCGAACACTGGCCGTCTGAATTTATTGTAACAGTGAATGGTGATTTGAACTGTACATCGCTCTGTCGGCAGCAAGTCACATCTAGATTCTTGAAGACAAAAAAAAGACATATGAAGACGGTATGAAATGTGTCAATTTTTTTTCAGTGCGAATCAGCATTCCACCGGTGCCTGGTTAACGCAGTATATATGGGTAACTCGCTAATTTGCTGGGCGGGAGACAGTGTGTTAAAATCCCCCCGCGTCTGTACGGAGGATCTTACAATAAAGAGGAGAAGTTACTTCTTTTGTGAAAAATCTGCAAACATTAAGCTGGTCTGTCCAGTCTTCGTTGATGAGGACAATGCCAAACCGCAGGCCACGCTTCACGATACATTTTATGGGACGTAATACTAGTATCCTCATAATGTTCGATTAAAGTAGAGGATATAGCAATCTTTAACAGATACCACGCCGATCTTTTCAACCTCTAATTTCATTGGATCGGGTCTAGTATAGGATGCAGCTCTCTCGTGTTTAAAGGGGCTATGTCACGCAAAATGATGTAATTCCGTGACACCCCAAATGCCAAAACAGTAGAATGAAACATTTCAACAACCACTTAAAACTGTTGAACAACATAAAAGAAATACAGCGAAAGGAAAGAGAAACATGGAAGAACACAAAAAAAATGTCGGCCCAGTCGGACGTTTTTCAAGTTTACGCCTGGATAAACGCAATTTTTGCTCAGAATCATCTTGTTTCTGACGCAAAGATAATTTTATCAGTAAAGGAATTCCACATTACCATTTTCGAGTTTTAAATTTGTGACATAGCCCCTTTAAGATTAGGCTCCACTGTTTCAAACGATTGTGGAGTCCAAAGCCTCTATTTTTTGCGCCATTGGTAGTCGACTGAACAACGTCTCCCACAAATAGCCCATTTCCTGTTCATGTCTGCCTCCCCTTCGAAGCGAGTCTTTTCTTATGAAAATTAATTTTCATTCATATATAAAGTAGAACTAATTACCATCACAAAAACTTCGCGCTTAGACTCGCTTTGAAGAGGAGGCAGACATGAACTTGGAAATGGCCTATTCATTATCATTGGCCTTTATAGTCACCAACCAAACCGACATAGTACTTATTACTATTATTATTGCCTTCAATACGTTCAGTGTTGATCATCTAGCAGGTATGTTTCCTTCTTCATGACAAGCAAAATTCGACAATACCTTTACCATGCACCGTGATGAAATTTCATCTTCGGGATTCACATTTTCCACTGATGGTTCTGTGCAAACTGATTTTTTCATGCAGCTCATTTTGAAACCTGCGTGACCAGAAAATGAAAGGAATGTCACGGCATAGAGGAAGAATCCTTTTACGTATGCCTAAATTTGATTCTGGTCAAAATCCACCCAATGATGCCAACCTTTTGGCATTATATAATCTGAAGGTTGCTAGCCATAGGGCTTTTGCAGTTCGCGAATCGATTGTTTTTATGTTGCTAATTATTATGGATTGTTGCTAAAGCCGTCATTACGCGGACTTTCTAGGAGAAATGCCGGATCGCGAGGTTAAACTTCGGCTTTGCCTTTTTGCGGTCAGTAACAAATGGCACTCAAGTTTGTAAAGCGCATAGGTGGCATGGTTGTGCAATGGCTGATTCATCTTTTACAGCGCATGCGCGAGGGCACTGAACGAAAACGGTGTCGTTGAAAGTAATGATCTAGTTGATATCTCTACTGTATTTCTTTTTCTCTGTTTTTCATTTGACGATCCAGGACCGTCAGCAAAGCCCGAGTTCATTCACGCAGATGTGCGTCTAGTTTTCAATAAAAAGAGGAAACTGGCAAGCAGCGGATTAATTGTTGAACTGAGATTGAGACAAAGTTAAGCCTGATCTCTGGTGAGAAACAAATACCTCAGAAAAAAGCACCTGGGACACCTCTTGACAATTACACAATTTTGAAGTCTTCTGTCGTTTTTTTTTTCATGACAGATTAGAGACCCACTTCATAAACAAACAGCGTTTCTGAGCAAACACTTACCTACGGCATTCAGGTATAAGCACCGTTTTTACAACCTTCTTGATAGTTGCCATTGTTCACTTTTTTTAATTTTCATTATCATTATCATTAAAAATCAAAGAAACTAAAGCAGTGTAAGGCTAGATACCGTAAATCAGCAATAAGCTCAAACATGCTGTTTCTTTCTCTTAGCCTGATTCTGTCATTTTTTTTTCCCCTATTCAGAGGTTCTCTTAACAACAATAGGCATTTGCTGGTCTCAAGAAAAGGATAAAATTGATCAGGTTGAAGGTCCTCGGGCTCGCGCTTTCTCTCGACAAGAGATGAGAAAAGGAAGAGTAAGGCTTGAAGTTTTCACCTTGTATATATATCATTCTTATTTGCATGCAAGAAGTCCAAAGTTAGGTAAGACTCATTTTCCCAGAAAGGCCATGGGAAAAGTTGCAAAGAAATGGACCATTTCGTTTTCAAGTTTCAGTTTTGTCTGTGTTTGCTGAGTTTGGAATTTGCAAACGTTGTTATTGAGTTTACGCAAGTGTTACAATGTTCCTCACCATAAACGTCATCCCAAAATCCAAGTTTCTCCTGAACTTTTTCGCTATTTCCCAATGCGGCGAAGCAAATCGTGCAACGGTCAGGATAAACTACAAAGAAACAGAAAAACGATGATCCCAGACAAAGCAGCTTGGTTTCCCATGCTTTTAAATGCTTGCTTTGGCTCACTACATAACGCATTTCGCCTTAAAATGTGCTATAAAATCTATTGTTATATAGCTGAATTTTTTCCCTCAACAGCGCGTGCTCTCATTGGTTACTTCGAGATCACATGACATCTAATAATAAAACTTTTTCCCGCCAAAAGTTTCTGGGCGGCACAGTGCAAAATCGATGACGTCAGAGCGTTACAGTGCAACGTTACACGCGAATTATGTCCGACGACCGCCGTTGCTGTTGCCATTGCTCGTCTTTCTTTTTATTAACTGTTTCCCTCGGGACCAGTCATTAAGTGTTTACTATGAATCTTTGCATTTAAATATAGAGAAGTGAGAAGCAATTTTATAGCGTTTTCACATGACCTCACGGCAGCCATGTTGGTGTTCCAAAAAAAAGAAACGGCGGCCATGTTAGTATTCCAAACTAATCCTCTGGAAATTGAACTCTATTTTTATGCAAATAATTTCTTTTGTTTCATCAAATTAGCATCCATTCTAGTCACGTAAACGAAAACGCTCTTTTGATGTTAAAGGTGTACATGTAATGCGTCCTTGGGAAGGATGGGAAAGTAGTTGCTTGGCAACGGGCGAAAGGACAACTAAAAAATCAGAGACCTTGGCAGGATCCCCACGTCTCAACATCAGTAGTTACATTTGAAAACTTGTAGGAGCATGA
>NC_090885.1:26187340-26212340 GCF_036669925.1 Montipora capricornis
TACTGTATTGTCGTCAGACAGAGATTTAGACCAGTCAGATCGAACTGTGTAAATAATAAGATGCTCCCTAATTTTGATTAACGTTTCTGAGTATCCCCTTTACAGCTGTATTCTGAAATAATAACATCCACTACTATAACTTTCATAAGTTAAAGCCATGTGTCTCACCAGCAACATTGTGGATTTGGGAGAACAATTTAATATCAATTACCACCTTGGATTTGTGAGGATAATTTATGCATAATAAAACAATTATTGGATTAGGTTTTCACATGATCGAGATAAGTATCATGACCTCAGTTTGGGCTATCCGCCTCAGCCTTCGGCTTCTGCAGATAACACAAACTCTTGGGGAGTCAGGGTGGTTTAGTGGTCCTCAGTCGTGCCTCTCATCTCTGTGACCCAGGTTCAACTCTGGCCTCTGGTCGTATGTGGGCTGAGTTTTAGTCTATCTCAACCTGACTGCGAGGGTTTTTCTCCAGGTACTCCGGTTTTCCTCCCTCCTCAAAATCAACTCCCAGTCAATTACATCTGGCTGGGTTTGCGGTGCTTCCTTGATCACACATGGATCGTATGGCGATAGCCGTGGGCACCTTCACATGCATTCAATTTGATCCTGTTGAGCTGGTTGATCCTGAAAAGACCTTGTAGGGTGCGGTCAACTAAGCGCACATTTACATAATTTTACACTTTGGCCTTGATAATTATCACTATCATGTTCGACCTCATCCAATAATTGTTAAATATTATTTTTACATGACTGTATCATTATTACAGTACCTCAAATAAGAAATGTCTTCAAGTGCTCGAGCCAGATTTGCCTCTGCACAATGAGCACGCTCCTCAAGCTGCTGAAGCCTCAAAAGAAATTACATGGATTTTGAGAAAACCAAGGAAGAGTATAGAGAGGCAGGTAAAAAAAATGAATAATACCGGTAATGTTTTTGATGGTTTACTTTTTGAAATTTTGGAAATATTTTTCTTTGAGAAACTCACGTCTAAAAGCAGCATAGGTAATTGTTGCACACACAGATAAGATGATGATGATGATAAAGACAGAAATGGGACTGTTCTAAAGCCTATTAAAATAAAAATACTGAGTACCAACTAAGACAAAGGAATTAAATGCCTCTGTCTTCAAACAATATTCTTGTTCTTATTATTTTGCAGATTTTCTTTCTAAGATACTTGAACTCAAGCACAATAGCATATGGTCCTTTTCTCAGACTCAAAAGATATGAAGACTAGTCTAAAATAAAGTCAACTTTTGATTTATATAAATTAAACTGATGAGAACAATATTAATTTACAGCAAGGAAAATACCTTAGCTTCATGTCCATATACTGTGAAACTGGTATGCTTGCTGCAATGATTTGAAAGAAAACAGTCCATACAAGATCACAACAAAATCTTTCCCCACTGACAAGCAAATTTATTTACCAATGGCTCTGGACTGCACCTCCCATGAAATTTTCATCCATGTATCAAGAAAACAACAAAAACAGGTGCTATTCTACAGCAAAACATTGTTGATGTTATGGTTCAACTTTATATTAACTTAATTTGGTTTAAAACTTGTTTAATTTTGACTTTTTCTTTGAAAGTCAGACACTCGGGGAGATTCATAAACTGCTTTGTTCTTACTTTTAGTACAGAATGAACTCAAGATATCCAGCACAACTCTAAAATTAATTGGTGTTCGTGCAAGTTAGAAGACCAAGTTGAATCATGTTGATCTAATTTAAAAACTGTCAATGCATGGTAACTATTATTTGCATCCAAAACAGAACAAGCTTTATTAGGTTTAAGATGGAGCACATACATGTACACTGCACCTTCTGGTTGGTTTCTTTGATTTAAATCATGACCAACTTCTACATCAGAATCATCATCAAAATCTGAAAGTAAGTCCAGCTATACATCACTTAAGCTGCAGTTTATCACTAAATGATTGGCCTGCGTAGCAAGCACTAAAAGGCGACTCAAGCAAAGAAGAAGGCAGAGTGAGGGAAAGGGAGCTCCCCATCTCCCATCCTCTTCCCAGTCCCCTTCTTCTTCATGGATGTAAAGAGGATGTAAAGAGTGTTCATCCTTGGTCAAACAGTGCATAATATTTCTGATGACAGTCAATGCTGTGTAGTCACCGATAGTTGAAATACCCAGTCTTGTTTGATGTTGATCACGCACTATCATCAAATATAAAATATTATTTGCTTTGAACATGTTCAACTGCGTCAAGATTGTTGACAATGATTTATTGTTTGACATGGAGGACTCACGTGAAAGTCATAAAAAGAATCTCAGACTGACAGTTTATCGCTTGTTCTTGACAGTAACATTTAATGCACAGTACGGCCTTGTTCTACAAGACTCCGCTAAACTTTCCGTAGGCTATGGAATCCAGTAACTGTAAAACACTTGACTGCTAGTTAATGGTTTTGAGGGAAAAATAAGCTCCCAAAATGATTGCCTGCTACTGTATCATGTACTATTTGACCAGGGCTTACACAGGTACATGTCCCAGTCATGATTTGTCTTTTTAAACAGAGCATCTATGAGTCACCACTTGATTATTGCAAATAGTGTGCAACAAGCAAACTAATCTAAGAAGTGTATTTAACAAAATTGTCTTAGTCTGGTGCTTTAAAAGCAGTGGCAAATACAAGAGTACTGTCACTCAAAATATTTTGTTCTGCATTTTGAAACTTTAACTTCAACTGTGTGAGATATACCTTACGGGACAGCAACCTAATGACAAGAGAAAGATGGTGGTTGCTGCTGGGATGCTATTAACCCATTCACCCCTATTAAAGGTGGTCCCCATTCACCAGTAAAATCAGCTGGCATTAGACAATCGATAAGTCTCACTCTCAGGAGGGAAACGGTTAAAGGAATTGTCGTTTTTTGTGGTGACTATAAATGCCTGTCCCGATTCGTAGGAGATGAGGTCTTTTACCACTAAGCCATTCCTGCTTCCCAGAAACCTAAAACATGATGTATTACATGTACCTCCATCATCTATAGGTATTAACCATTCTCAACAGGACTTGCACTGTTCATGAAGCTATCATGGTGAATAGACAAGAAGCAGTGTTTTCCTGTTGGTCATGTCATAGCTGTTACAGCTGTATGGGTATAATAGACAGTCACATACTGATAGGGGCTGGCAGTGCCCATGGCATTGTTGATCGAAAACAAAGCATTCAAAGGAAGACTTCTAAATTATTCTGTTGACTGCTTATTCACTTTACTACAATTTAAAAAATAAATAGCAGAGCTTCGCGCATGAGCACCATGAGTAAGAAAATAAGGTAACCCATGTGTTTGAGAAACTTTGGCTTTGGTCACCGTAAGACCATACGACCATATTAACATCCACCCTTCCATTTATGCCAATGTGACCAGCATCATGCAACAATATCTTAGGCTCAAGTTTACAGCTCAATGAGGTCAGCTGTTTTTTTGGAAGTTGACCGCTGACCTGGTATTGGGTCTCAATTGGATTGCAGGCTCAAGCCAGGTTAACTTATTGTAAGAATAAGTAACCTGGGAGCTCCACTTTTAGGTCTGGCTAAATCTACATAAATTATTATTAAATTACCGACCATACTGTAAAAGACCATCGCTTGGCAGTACTGGATGCAAAAATTCCTCATTTTCCCATGGAAAAGGTGGAGCAACAGAACTGAGGCTTTCAGGGGGAGGTTTCTGGTATAAATTAAAAGTCAGTTATAATGAATTACCATATTTATAGACTGTAGTCAAAATTGCCAATAAATTATTCCTTAGTTTATCCTTGTGCTGGCTAATAAGACCAACTAGCCTTGTTTGCATGGACAAAATACAAAATAAATGCTGCTTTAGAGAAAGGCTAGTTGGTCTCATTACCACTAAGACAAAAGAATAACTTATTGGCCACCATTTATGAATAATTATGGTCTACTGATGTCACCGAATTGTCAAATTAATCAAGGCAATCGACAGGGATCAAGAACAAAAATAAGATGTGACCAAAGGTTTTGCTGAGGAGGTTAATTCAAATCTTTCACCTTCAAAAGAACAAGTCAAGATCCGACTTCACAGAGAATGCAGAGGTTCTAAAACTTAAACTTTTCTGCATTTATACCTCAGACTAAAATAAAAAAATACCCTGATAAAGACAATGAGCCTGCTTTAATTCTAAACATGTATTGACAAGCACCTTGCTACAGCTGTATAACAAAACTCCATTCAAAGATACAGCTGTACATACTGTAAAAATCTGCTTCACCACACCACATTCATAATAATAAGTATTATATAATATATAAAAATGAGAATTTACATGATTTTTGAACATGTCAATTACCAATATTATTCTTAGACAAGTTACCATTTTCCTTATGAAGTTTATTAGCTTGATACATCCATAGAAGTCCAGACCTGAGGGGAAAAATCAAAACATTTGAAATAAATTTTATGTGAATAAAACAACAATTTTTTTTAAAAAAAAATCATCTTACTGTACATTCTTGTTAGTTTTACAATGTCCACTCCATGAGTAGATGTACAATGTTTCAAAACTTTTTCAGCATTTTTAAAACACTCCTCACAAAACAAGCAAACTGTTGGGATATCAAGTTCCTCCTTATCCTTTTCCTCCCAATCATCCTCATTTTCACTTTCACTTTCTGAAAAAAAATTATATCACAATAAGAACCGTATGTACATGTACAGGTTAAGAGTTAAAATAATAAGAGAGAAGTAATCAGATCGATTCAGCCCACAATGTAGCCTAGCTCTGACAAATGTCACACTTGTAATAACAAGTTAAACTCAGTGTTGACAATCGTCTGGCGTTAGACAGAGTAAAAATGTATTACGTCTCACCCCTAGGAATCAACGAGTTAAGTGAAATTTGTCGAGCAAATTAAGTTAAATCAGTAAAAAGTCCCAAGGGCTGCACTGTGCAGCCCTTGGGACAGTCTAGCTATAGTAGACTCATAATTTCTCAATAGAACGAAACATGAAACTCACGGATAAAATAAACCAATGAAAACAGAAGAGCTACATCAATAAACTAAGAGAACAAATGCTGAATATCCTAGCACTGTTGCTTAGTATTTATTTTAACATGTCAAGAATGAATAAACCAGTACAATGCTGTACATGTCGTTCTTATTCAAAGACATGCAAAAAGTAGCGGGATATTAAGACTATCGTGCAACTTCAGTCCGGGAACATGTTTACAAACGATTTGAGTTTAAACTTTATCTCATTTTATTTCGATAAACGCCAACCTTGACCTGCAAAGAGGATCGATACAAAGCAACGGTCAGCAACGTGCTTACCTTCGTTCATTATCTCACGTTCGTCCGCCATCTTAAAACTGAGCCGCTGTTTTGTCTTATCAGCGGAATGGGGGATATTTGAGGGGCGCATAAATGACCATAAAACCGACTGTGCTCAACAAAACAAACATGGCGAAAGTAGGAGAGCTGTCAGAAAACGAAAAAATATTATTTTCTTATCTAAACCAAGGTATTGTTTTGTTTCATTATAATGTAAACTGTTTGCAGAATTTTCTTTTAGCTTGATTTAATTAAAAACCTCTTTTTGATTTTTTTTTAAGGAAAGGATCAAGAGGCATTGAAGCTTCTGAATTGGGAGGATGTTAGAATAAACTGCTTAGACGAGGTGGGTAACATTTGCGCTTCACCCAGATCTTTTTTTTCATCTCCTGTACTCGTCTCAACTCTTTATTGTATTTCATTTTATTTTCAATCAAAGTAATTCTAACGGGGCCTTTAGAATCGTTCTCGTCAATGTGTTTAGTTCTCGCGCGAGAGCATCGAATCGCGCGCTATAGAAGCATGTTAAATTAAGATTCAGACACTTCATAGCATTAAATTTTCAGCCAATTTTTATGCCAATCGCATATACATTTAAAATATAAATTATTTGACCATATTAAGAGAATTTGGTTAAGAGTTATAACAATACATATCAGTTTTCTATAGACCTCTTTAGCATTTCAGACCACTTGATGTTGCTCTAGAGAACAGATTCTTTTAAATGTTGTCTTATGCACGTGCACGTGCTACCCTTCTCCTCTTCCTTTGCCACCCCCTCCCCCTCCCCAGAAAGTAATATTCAAGTCAAGTGTTCCCCTTTATTGTTTGAAGAAATCACAAGTATTAGTGGATTGTTACTGGCTAACCCTGCATATTGATGATGATGATAACGATAATAATAATATTATAATATCAATAGCTACTCTAGTTTATCTTTCTAAGCACAAGTGCTCTATGTATTTGGAAAATGGTAACTCAAATAAAATCGCATGAAATCAAAAACAATTTTAACGCCATTCAGAGAGCCCATGCATAGGATAATTGTATATTTAATGGCATGACTCATACTATTTTTTTTTCTCTGCATGAATAACAAGGAGTAAAATATATCAAGTAATTATAAAAGGGTTGTACTAAGTAGTTGAGTCTTCTTTCTAGCATGGAATGACTCCATTAATGTGTGCGGCATATAAGGGCAAAGCAGAAATGTGTGAGTTGCTGATTGCTCAAGGAGCTGATGTTAATTCAAATTACCATGAACACCAGGTAAAACCCACTAATTTACTAAAAAGCATAGTAGTATTCCAAACGTTTTTTTTTTAATCTTCTTTTTATTCAACTCAATCATATTAATTCAAAAATGTTATAATTTTGTTTCTTTTTCTACTTCCATTTAGTACACAGCATTGATGTTTGCCTGTCTATCAGGTAGGTTATACTTCGCCCCCTGGTCCTCCACTGGGGCTCTACCCCCTGTCATGTGTGTTGCTATAGACCGAATGCATAAATGGCGGCCAAAAAAGCACTCTTTAGTTTATGTGCTAATTAGACTCACTAGCCTCGTTTGCATCTACAAAATACAAAAGAAATGTTGCTTGAGAGCGAGGCTAGTGAGTCTAATTAGCACATAAACAAAAGAATACATTTTTGGCCGCCATTTATGCATTCGGTCTATGAAACGTTAACTTGGCATGTTACACATAAGATGCTGGTTTGCTGAATTAAACATAAGAATAGCCATGACTGTACTTCAGAAACACATTGAGGTTTTCAATGAATCAAGCTTTTAAAATGCCTACATGTATGGCCATCAACCTTTAGGTAATCCTAAAAATTCACAACCATCTTTTTCCACAAAAAAAAAAAAACAGAAGAAAAACTTGTCATATTTACATCTATAGTGCATCCATCTTTTACATGTACATGACATTGTGTCTGGAAACAAAAGTACAAAAATGGTAAGGGTATAATAAACAATTAGTTAATTTTTTTTTAATTTTTAACTTACTGTATAGGATCTGTGGATACCACAAGAGTCTTACTTGAGGCAGGGGCCAGAGTGAATGCTGAAAACAATCTTGGAAGAACCGCTGCCCAACTTGGGGCTTTTGTTGGTAATTGAATTTCATGTTGAATTAATTTTAATGAATGATATGATTACAACTTCAAATCCTGGTTGTCCTTTGGGAGCATGCTGCTGCAATTTAAGTGCATAATGACATTTTGACAAGAGCTTTCATACTCTATCCCTTGGTTCTTTGTGTAAACAAGCTCTTAAGCAATACATGAATGTGTACATGTAAGAGGTGCTGGTAAGTTAGAGTTGACAGATTTTTGATCATTTAAAAATAGCCTACTAATTGCCTTTAGACCTACATGAACTCACAAGCTCACTCCTTTGATGTTTATGGTGTTTCCTTCACAATTAATTCAAGTGACTCAGAGCCCTGCGCATGTGTCATGGATTTGATTCAATACTGACAGACATTTTGTTATTGTTGTTCATGCAGGTCAAACAGACTGTGTGAGCCTCATTAATAACTTCTTGTCAGTTGAAGACTTGGAGTACTATACAAAACCCCAAGGTACATGGAGCTAAATTGGCAGAAAAATAATGTGGCATGTTTCTTTTGCTACAATGTGGGAAACTACTGCAATACCACTGACTAGTACTTGGAAAAATAGATTCATTGACATTGAAATGTTGATCTTAGTTATTATTGGATATTGGCATTATTGGATATTGACCCCAGAACACACACAAGAAGTTGTTTATGTGTGAATGTGGAGCTGACCTGGTTGCATTCTTGTTTTTACACGTAATTTGCTCCTAGGTAAAGCAGTGCTATGATGCAACCTCCAGGTTTGTAAGTTTATTTTGCAAAGAAAGAAAGGACATGGTGACTGCTATGAGAGGCAAAAGCTTTGGTTGAATTGTCTGTTTTGGTGGACCTATTATCTTTTACAAATCATAGGGACTCCTCATGTGTAGTTTATAAAAAAATAGTTATTATAAATTGTTGAAATTTGATTGCATTGTAAATGACTGGGTTTTTTTTTTGTAATAATCGTGTTTGAATAACAGGCTTAGAGAAAGAGCCAAAGCTATCCAGTGCCTTGGTACCTGTGCTTCATAAGTTTGCTGTGTCTCAAAAACTGAGTCCCATCAAGGTACATGTACATGTAACATTTAATTTTCCTTTGCAATGTTTTTCTTAAGGACGGTGCCTACTAATTCAAAGGTATTTTTGTGCGTTTTACTGAATGTGCGGCAAGAGCAGATCTTAACGAGTGTTATTGAAATCCAAAAAGAAAATTGGGGGTAACCACGCATTTTTCGAAGATAATTAATCAACAGTATTTGTAAAAATCTTTAAAGTACAAAGCAATGTATGGAGTCCCATCAAGGTACATGTACATGTAACATTTAATTTTCCTTTGCAATGTTTTTCTTAAGGACGGTGCCTACTAATTCAAAGGTATTTTTGTGCGTTTTACTGAATGTGCGGCAAGAGCAGATCTTAACGAGTGTTATTGAAATCCAAAAAGAAAATTGGGGGTAACCACGCATTTTTCGAAGATAATTAATCAACAGTATTTGTAAAAATCTTTAAAGTACAAAGCAATGTATGGAGTCCCATCAAGGTACATGTACATGTAACATTTAATTTTCCTTTGCAATGTTTTTCTTAAGGACGGTGCCTACTAATTCAAAGGTATTTTTGTGCGTTTTACTGAATGTGCGGCAAGAGCAGATCTTAACGAGTGTTATTGAAATCCAAAAAGAAAATTGGGGGTAACCACGCATTTTTCGAAGATAATTAATCAACAGTATTTGTAAAAATCTTTAAAGTACAAAGCAATGTATGGCGTTCTTTTCCAAAATATAAATTGAAGCTTTATTATTCTTTTTGGATACCAAGAGCACTTGCCAAGTTCTGCTTTCTCCGCATAGTTTTGAACTGCGCAAAAAATTAATATCCCTGTGTTAAAAAAGCACCACGCATAGGAAATCAGAGTATTTCGAGATGTGCAGAACGTATGCGCAGTAACAATAGTAGGCACCATCCTTTAACGAGGCTACAGATGGTATAACGTATTCTCCTACCCTGCAGCATTGTAAAACTATCCAATCAATAGCCATTTAAGGTAACAGTCGCGTTATTGCAATCATGGTTGGCCATTGGCCAGCAAGTTTGGAAAATGATAGTGAAGGTGAGGATAGTAAAATAAATGTCAGGTTTCAACTTAAGATAATTAATTTTGATTTCTCCATAAATTTTGCCTTGAGTTAGTTTTGTTCCCAAAAATAAAACTCACATTAAGTTTGTGACTTATACTGAGGCACACCAAAGCAAAATGAAAGGAAACCTCCCCTCTCACATTATTATTTATTTTTTTTGTAAATGTCATGGGCACTGTCATTTTAAATGTTCATATGCAATAAAGTTGCCTCTAGTAATTGTTATGTAGTTAGTTTGGTAGTGTATCACCTTAACAAATAGATTCCATGTTGCGTCTGTTAAGTGGAGAGATTAAGCATGGCGTTTAGGTGAAGTCGGCAAATGCGGAAAGGTGGGCTGCTTCTTGTCATAAAAGCATGGAAATTATGTTATTCGAACTCATCTCTCTGTTTTGGAAAGTTACTCGATACCTGCTGCTAACACGCAAGAAATGACCCCTATCAAACGAATTTCTTCCATTTTTGGCAATACACAAATTTTAGTCCTACGTTTGTCGTTATCTAGCATGACGTTTACATCGGCTTGCCGTTTCACGTTTCACGTTTCACGTAAAATAAAGAGTTGTGACTTTATCTTCGCGTGACCTACGGTAACTCGAGTGTTTAGTTACTAAAAAGCAAAAACAAAACTAGGAGTCTTTTTAGCATTGTTTGTAGAAAAAGACGCTATATAAAATGAAAATCCTTACCCGTCTAATTTTGAGTTTCGATGAAGCTGTTTCGTCTGTCAACATGAAGAAAATTGCGGCAAGTAATTAAGTTATGAACTATCTGTAACCATGAAACCTTTATTTTTCCTCCTTTGGCATACCGAAAAATGATTTTGGGGTCCTTTTTTCCGCAAACAACGTCTTATGTAGAAGAAAACGAGAAGAAAATTTCACATATGTACGGCAAACGCGAAAATGCCAACTTTCACGTAGAAGCGGCAAGCGGCAGCCGGAAAACGTAGAAACTGGCGGAAAAATCATGGTCACGTGGTCACTTACCGTTCACGTTTCACGTAACCATGATGCTAAAGTTCTCTATTGTGATTGTCATAGATCACAGATGGCGTCACAATGTGGTAAGAACAAAAAAGTGGCTTAGGAGACGATAGCCGGGTGTATCACTGATGTTCTTATCACATTTTGACGTCTTCTGTGATCTATTACAGAACAGACGCGAGGCAACATGAAATCTATTTGTTTTATGTAATGAAGAAAAGAAGCCTTTTTATTTCAAAATCTTTCAAAGTCATTCGAAAGAGGTTACTTTCCCCGCTTGAAAAAGCTTGAAAAGGCACGAAAATAGCACATTGACGTTATCTACTGTCTACACAAAATAAAGCGGACTGATTGGTTGCTGAGTAATAAAGAACTGTAATTGGTTGAGAGAATCACGCCACTGGCATGATGACGTCAGCTGTGCGCCTGTCCTCTAATAGATCGTAGGTGAGAACCAATCAAAATGCGTGTATTATTGAGCTTATCATACTGCCACCTCTAGAAAATTTCAAGAAAACGAATCTCTTTCGTGAAAAAGCAAGAAAAAGATATAACTTGTCAAGACTTTTCCTCCTAAGACGGTCACTTGTAGATTTAACCAGGAAGCTTACGCAAGGACGACGACGACAGCGACGAGAAGGCTACAGAACAATCGGTTTGAGGACGGTGCCCACTGATTCAAAGGTATTTTAGCACTGTTTGTGAACATGCGGGAAAAGCACATCTTAACGAGTGTTATTGAAATCCAAAAGGAAAATTGGGGGTAACCACGCCTTTTTCAAAGAATTAATCAACAATATTTGTCAAAAGCTTTAAAATACAAAGCAATAATATGACGATCTCTTCCAAATTGAAGCTTAATTTTCTCGGGGGATCCAATTTTGTTTTTGCTTTCTATGCTTTCTCTGCATAGTTTTAAACCGCGCAAAAATATCCTTAAAAGAGGCGACTTTGCGAAAAACTTCGAAAAAAAGACAGCATGAATATTCTATAAATACAAAAAAAAAAACAACAATAGTTCATTGAGAAAAGAAGGTAACATAAAAATATGCTACACGCCAAACAAAGAGTTTAGCACTGATGGAGTTACTCTGACCACTCTGAGTGTTGAGGTTGGGCCTCAGTTCTTTGATAAATAGCATTTCGAAACGAGGCAGTCAAATTTCCCGTGGCACTTCTTAAAAACACGAAATTGGTCCTCATTAAGAAGATTTTTGTCACCGTGCACTTCCAAAAGGTGTTTTCCGATAGCTGAATACTTGTGTACAGCAATGCGTTGATGAAGGTGTCGGGCTGTATAACCGCGACATAATCTGCATCACACAGATCGCATGCAAATTTATAAACAACGCAATGCTGACTTACAATACAATACAGTACGGAACAACTTGGAGTAAATGTGAAGTTATTACAACAACAGAGAACATTTTTAAACAACGTTCTGGTAGCCGTCGTCGTCGTTCTTGCGTGAGCTCCCTACTATCTAACACCAGACGATTTTGCTAGTCAATGGAGTATCCGTTACATGTATTGCCAAACGGTCAAAGTTCTCTTTGTGATCATTTCAACTTTAAAAACCATTATTTTCCCCTGCTAGCAGAGGTCACTTTTCTTTTTGGGAAAAGAGACCTCCGCCATGCGTCGAAACTCACTTTGATCCTAGCGCCGCTCACTACCTTGGATGGCACTCTTCAAACCGCATGCCCCGTAATATGTTTACAGACTGTGACTTGAGCCCGTGGTATCCTGCGCATTCCTTTACAGTAATTCCGCTGTTGTTAAGTGAGCCCACACGACTTGAAGTATCAGGTTAGGTTTCGGTCGCTAAGTAACCGCTGCGTATGCTCAACACAGTGAGTTTCGACCCATGGCAGAATTCTCTTTTTGCCGTACTCGTCACCCCAGCGAAGGCAAAAGAAAAGAGACCTGTACAAGCGGGAACATTGTTCGGGGCTATTCTAGAATACCTGGCCACTGTTGTATTCTTTTAGCGGCATCCTTTGAAGAACGAAGCATATAACAATAAACACTTTTCATGTGCAAATTCATTGGACGGGTATTCTAGAATCTAGCCAGTTTTTTTTTTTTAATTTCTTGGACACCAGATAGCGATGCACCTGCAGGAAAACATGCTTCTTGTCGAAAATTCGAAACGTTTGGTGAAGGTAATGGAATTGCTGACTGAGGCAAATGTGAAAGGGAAGGAAATGAACGAGGTTTTGGCAATGAAGATGCATTACCTTGGATTTGCTTTGAAAAAGTGTGCTCGCTGGCATGATGGTTTGGAGGGAAAAGACGGAATTGAAGGCTTCATTAAATAGTGAGTAACTCCGTTAAAAAAAGACCGTGTGCATGTTGTGGCTCAAAGATTTTCAATTTTGATTTTTCTGTCTAATTTTACCGTTGATTTTCTCGATTTGAAGCAAAGGGTAAATCAAAATTAAACTAAATGTGGGTCCAAACTATGGTAAATAGGTTTGGTGAAAAGGAAACTCTTGATTAGGCAGCAACTGATATACAGTAAAATTATTTCCCTTGAAACTGATTTAAGCTTAAGGAGGCTTGAACCAGTTTCAATGCTTCCATGTGACGCTCTTATTGGAAGGATTGGCACCACAACGTTACATCATGTATTGGCAATATTGTGGTACCAAATGAAACACAAATTATTGCTGAACTATTGTGACGTAATGTTTTACCGTGGCAACGGGCAAGCCCTGTAAAAACAACCTTTTTTTTTTTCTTTAGATGCTTATGTCTCAAAAACAACCTCGCGCGCGGCGACCCCCATTTTTTATTTTTGAAAAGTCATCAGAAGGGCATGATGAAACTTTCTGCAAAGCTTTAAAAAATTCTGTGTAGTGGATTAGAGCCACCTTAATTTTGTGATTTTCTAAAGGTAGCTCTGAATCCTCCAGACATCACTTTTCAGCTATACAAAAGGAGGGTCACCGAGTTCGTTTTTGAGATATGAGCAACTAAATCCAAATATAGGGTGTTTTTGTTAGGCTTTCCCGTTGCCAAGGTAACTAAGTACATCACAATACTGATCACATCTTGTTTGGAAATAATCGGTGTTTCATATGGTACCATAACACTGCTGTTATGTGATACAGTGTTGTAGCGTTATTCGATCTTAAACAGGGAGTCTTCTACGTGTTGAAACCCTTTCGAGCCTCCTTTACTGTACGGTTCCCCATGGAAGGTCCCAATTAGCATAATTAATATCACGCTCTGATTTGCGTGCTATGATTGGCCAATTCCTCGGGACGTAGAACGCGCTAAATTTATAAGTTTGTTTTGTCGCTTGATTCAAATATCTGAAGAGAAAACAAATGTCTTTCAACCTCGTTTTCTCGGGCTGTACGTAACAACTGGGAAAAACGTCTGGGAAATAGTCCTTTCCCCACCAATAGGTGGTTTTCACGTTACGTCATCGCCGCCATGTTGGTGGACGAAAACAAAAGATCTCTCACTAATTTAGCTTCTTTTGTTCGTCCACCAGCAATTGTACATTGCAACATTGTTATCTGTGTCTCTAGAGATTGATTGCAAACCACTATTCTCCACCACAACGGCAATGATCACCTTATCTTCAGTGAACAGGTCGCACATCGATCGACAGTCCCAGTTGTTCGTTAGTTTGTATTTTAGAATGACGAACTTCAAAACCTTCACTTTGGCAAATGTGATTCACGTAGCATTGTTGACAACTGAAGAATCAGGAGAGTCAGCGACTTGACGCTTGGTGGCGACTAATTGGAGAGCTTAAGCACAGACGTTTTTGAACCACGGACGGAAACCGGAAGTGAACATTTCGCATGCCGGTACAGTGGTCTCTGCCAGGTTTTGAAGCTAATCGTCTCTAATAGTGAAAAGACACTTCACAATATAAGCGTGGACACAACTTAAGTAGGAAATCAGCTCACTTCCGGTTGCCGTCCGCGGCCAAAACTTAAAGGGGCAGTGTCACTTTTTTTAGTCAAACATCAAAACACTAAAAGACCCCCTGGCATCAATGAAGCCCAAAACAAATGCTGTAGTTTTGTTGCCAATAACCACTGAAGTGCACTGAAGCTATTCTTTGTTGTTTGCAGCCAAGGATGGAGGGGATGGAAACGGATTGAAACTTGAAAATATTGGCCAGTTTTTTCAAGTTTGGAGGCAGTGTCTTCAGAAAGACACCAAAAATTAAATATGAATAGCCGTTTGTGCCATAAATATATTTCATATTTTGTCAGTGGGTTGTCAGGAATGTTGTATGTGTGAGCTTAAGTGCTAATTTAGATTTTTACCCGTTTTTGACCTAAAAACAGCAAATTAAGCATGACAGTGCTCCTTTAAGCTCCCTGGCGATGCCGAGATTACCTTGACTTGTCGAGAGGTGAACGTAAACCGGCATTAGGTCTTTAGTATTTAGTGTTACTGGCATTCGTAATAACTATTGTAATCTGAAAATTTTAAGAAGCTTGTCAATAGGTCAAAATTTTTTGTTAAACAAGCGAAGCATTTTACCTATTTTCTTAAATTAGAGGTAATTGTTTTTCTTTTCTATTTTGTTAAAGAGAATCGCAGAATGCCCTTGTTAAGATTTCAACCTTGGGCTGGCAAACGTTTTCATCTTTCCGTCCAATTTCTTTTCCAGTCTAGCAAAAGGAAGGTCCACGGATGGATTTTTCATCAATGAAGAAGAACTTATACGTCAAGCAATCAAGGAATTTGATTACCATGAATGCACCATATTTAAGCAGCTTGTCCAGACGATAGCACCGAAAGAAAAGGTAGGACCCTTTACTTGTACTAGTCCCCAGGCGCCAGTTGTTCGAAGGATGGATAGCGCTATCAAATGGATAACTCAATTGTTTTTACTATTGTTTATCCGCGGGATAGTGATTTATCCGGTGGATAGCGTTATCCATCTTTTGAATAACTGGGGCCTGGGGCCCGTTTCTCGGAAGTTCCGAAACTTTACGGGCCATTTTCGGGTGTCACGATTCCCTTTGTATCTCAAAAACGGAGAGGATTTAAGACGTCAAACTTCACAGTTATTTTTCTTTTTGTTACCTTAAAAACACGTTAAAAGATCGGCTTTCCAAAACAAGCGGTTAGCACTTCCACAAATGGCTTTTCGGGCCCGAAAAGTTTTCGGGACTTTCGAGAAACGGGCCCTTGAACCGCTTCCGAACTTGTAATCGGAACGTGCGTGTTTTTCCTGAGGATGCCTTCGTCGTCATCAATGAAGACATCCCTTCATAGACAATAGGCTGATTTAGCAACAGAACGGGAACGTCAGTGGCGACGTCGCGCGCAGCAAAAATACCAATAAGAATTTAGAATAGAGAAGAAAAGAGTGGAGTCTATTCTATTCTGAATTCTCATTGGTGTTTTTTCTGCGCGCGCCGTCGCCACTTTATAATGCGTTGTACGTCCTGGACGTCTCGTGAAGTCTTACCTGACGTTTTACTCCATTTTCGTGCCATTACTGTTCTCTGTATATTTGATCATTCATGTTCCATTCCGAATAAACATGAATGCAAATGTGCTCAATTGTGACAATTGCCTTCTTAATTTTGGGGGAAAATTGTCTTCGGAAACAAAGGGTGTACTGTAAGTGAATAAAGTCTTTTTTTGATACGTTTGTGGTATTTTTCATCTTTTTTGTCAGTTTGTTTGTTGGTTTGTTTATGTAAGTTATTTATTTCGTTCTCAGGGGAGAGACCCAACAGCTCTTGCAGTTTTGACACAGAGTATAAACGGACTAAGATGGTGGGTGTTTTTACAAATTGAACTGTGATTTTTCGTCTTAAGGGCCGGTATATACTTTGAAAACCGTTGTGTATTTCTATGCCGGTATTTAGATTAACAGAAGGAATGGAATCAGTAAGGTTTGCTTAAAGAACATTTATTCCTTTAAGGTAATTTTTATAGTGGGTGTTGCCCGGACATTAAAGCCGATTGATAAAATAGTCTCAAAAGAGCGCGTCTTCGGTGCATTTGGAGCAAACAATGTTTTGTTCATTCCGACCATTCTGCTATCAGAAGCAGAATGACGCAATACGTTTCCGTGTGTCTAACAAACGGGCGTAATTCTATAAAAATAGATAGTTCACTGTATCCCCACCCCGACTAGTCTCCTTGTCCCCCTTCCGTAAAAAGCGCGCTTTCAAGGTAACGTCATCTCACGAATTTGCAGCTGTTGTTCAAACCGTATAATTTTGACTCCACTATCCAATCAGACACAACACGACTAACTCAATCACAACACAACTGTGTAGAACAAGATACATGGGCATGTAGGACAGCAAGCGCCACAAGCCGGTTTATTTTGCTTACCATATGCATATTAACTCCGCTCTAGCAAAACAGTACGTTAGAATACTTGATGGTACTGACCTCCTAAAAACTTGCTAAAGAAAAGTACACTGGGCATCTGCCGGATACGAAAACCCAAAACCCTTCGGGAATGAGGGAACGTATTCTCCAAACCCTATGCATGTGCCACTACCCCATGGAGGCTAAGGGGAAAATTTAACAAAAAAGTAGGCGAAGAAAGCTGAACCTAGACTGATTCAAATCCCTAACGGTACATTATTTGTACGACAAATTACCCATAATCCCCACCAGACAACCGGACCCAGTCCTCTGGTCCGTGCCGGCAAAATATCCATTTCTGCCAATTTCGCAGGCTAATACTGTCAGAAATAGCATCTTACGTAACCTATGTACAGCTGCTCTCTCCCCTCAGAGCAAAATCGGGGAAGGAGGGAGGGGAGGTGCCACTCTTCACGCAGCTTCCTCTTGTATTGGCTATTCCTGTCAGTAGTCCCTGTGGTTACTCTGGATAGCCATTACTCTGTATAATGTAATGATAATAGCTTTTAGTGCGAGTAAAAATAAAGCTTGTTGTGCAAATATAGTTTGTTGTCATTGTGTTGTATCACTTTTTTTTTCTTTTTCAGCAAAATGCCACTTTCATTTAGTTATCACTTGTTAATGTTCCCAAAATTAACTTGATGAAGGAAGATCTTGCGGGTGAGAGTAGTCCTTAGAGACTTGGCTCCTAGAATGACCTCCTTTCAAGTTGTCGAAGTGCCACTAACAGAAGTCCTTCAAAGCACTGTTTTCACCCAGAAGATCTTATACTTCCATCAAGTTTTGATATGACTCCTGGGTTCAAACCATTTGTTCCTTTAATGTTACCAAGTCTAACTTGTTTCACTTCGTTCGACCAGCCTCTTGCTTTCACCGACCGATTATCCGACCCCAGACTGTCGAGGCTGAACTAATTGCGTAAACTTCAAAGTGCCCTGTTGTAAAAAAAAATCATCTCCTTTTTTCTTCAGATTTTGAAAGTGTGTTTGCTGAACACCTGACTGGCAAAATTTTGAGCTTTTATTTTTATCCAAAGGCCGTTTACTTTGAGTGTAAGTTTTGGATTTCACTCACGTTCAAAACTGACCGATTGGACCTCAGAGGTTTGGATCCAGAGAAAAATGACGTCAAAGGCTTACCAGCTTAAAATAGCCCTTATTCACGATAGCCGCCACGTTGGTTTTCAAATTGTCATGCAAATTAGCCATGTGTTATGCTGGGGGCAAACATTGGAATAAAGGCAAATTGCGGAAAATCGGCTCGATGAAAACATTGAATTAACATTGCTAAAAGTACATTTTCTAATTTAGAATTGAGTACCTTTTACAATAATTTTATATCTTTTGATTGCCTCCGACATTTTGACTTTCTCCTTCGTTATCTGCTCAATTTTCGCTAAAAAAACATCGAAGTAACTTGTGTAAGCATTCTATTTTACTCCTTAGGTGATAAACATTCAATGAACGTGAAACAAGTAATCTGTGTGGCTAAGATGTTCGTTATAACCTCTCGAACTTGTGTTGTTTGCCCCCTCAGAAGTGTGCAGCTAATTTGCATGATAAAGGCAAATCCAACATGGTGGCTATCGTGAATAAGGTCTATTTCAGCGTGTGAATGTAGCTTATTACATATGCAAGACGCGAGTTTAAAAGTCCCAAAACTCCCGTGCTGCTCTTATTAAACTAGTGAGCCTTTGACGTCATTTTCTCTTCGATCCAGCTCTCTCAAGATCTTAACTTAGTAATGGCGGACCATTAAATAGGAAAATTCCAGTTAAAATAAACAGGTGTCTTTTTGAAAGCAGGGCTGAAAACTTTGGTCGCTTAGTGTTTAGTTAACAGTTTCGAAATCCAAAGAAAAATAAGAATTGATTTTTTGGTCACAGGGGCACTTTAAATTCCTTTCGAGTGAGAATAAGTGTTCAGTAGACGTTGTTTCGAAGCCGGCAGAGCAAACTGGAGGAAATTCAATTTCTTGCTGTCCTCGTTTTTGTCTGTTGGATTACAACTTGCCGTAGACTTGGAATCTATTCCAGTCCTCATATCACCAATGGTTTTATAAAACGGTTAACGGAACTGACTTGTTTCCAAACAAGACAACAATTCCATTTCCGACAGTTCTCGAACCCATAATTTCTTGTAAACATTCCAATATATCCCTAAAGAGTTGCGCCTTTTAAAGGGCAACTGAAGGCAAAAAAGTAAGCATTCAGTTTTATTTAAACTTGATACCATGCACAATAATGTCATAATGGCATAACCGTCGTTTTTCCACCTAAAAACGCCCCATACAGAAGCAGTGTTTAGACTGATGTTTGTCGTGAATATTGAAACCGCACTGAAAGCGGTAAGCGGTAAGCGGTAAAAGCCCAACTTCGAACGTAATTTTCTTGCAAAAAATAGGAAACGAGAAGAAATAACTACACAAACTTAACTTTACTTATGTTAAGCTTTCAAAAAAAAATGTTGGAAAAATTGCTTATTTTGGCCTTCAGTTTTCCTTTAAACATCAATAGTCGCATAGGTCGGTTGTTTTCGAACAAGGCAGTTGCTGGGGAAACATGGCACTTGCACGTGTTGTGCATACTTTGTCAATAAATGTTTTTATCATTCAAGGAAGTAACTATACGATTCTCTTTAAATTTAAATGGTAAAAGATTTTTTTCTTTTTTAGTGCGGATTTTAGCGATTGCTGTAGTGTTTGCACTGAAAAAAGAAATGTGAAAAAGTGTTCTGCTTGTAAAATGGTAAGTTTGCTTTGCATTCAGCACAAATTTCCGGAAATTTTGGTTGGAATCAAATAGAACGGTCCTCTGAAACTGGTCCACTTTGTTCGGTATTACCAGTCGGACCATAATATCGGTTTTTCTTGGAAGGAATTATTGTTTTCTTCGTCTCAGGTTCAAAACACGATCACGTGAAACTCTCTGACTGGCGCGAAACTTACACGAACGTGCTCACTGTGGCTTGGGTCGGAATAGCCCACTTTCAAAATTTTAAAATTCAGTCCTAAACAAAAGGCATCATCTCGAGGCTCTGGGGAACAAACTCATACAAATCCTTATATTTATTCCCCGTAGCCTCGATATGATGCCTTTTGTTTAGGACTGAATTAAAAAATTCAAAAGTGGGCTATTCTGCAACTGGAAAGTGCCGTTCTTTTGGAAACATGAAATTTCCGAAATTTCACACTGAATATTTTGTTGATTGGAAAGCGCCCTGTGTAATTGTGAACTATGCAGTATTATGGCTAATTTTATAGGGAAAAAGAATACTTAAGAGAGAACAATAGGGAGCTAAAGGGAAGGACTGGTAAGAATTAGAGTAAAGGTGGAGCGGGTTGGGGGTAGGAATAATTGTCTCCCTAGCCATAGCAAATCTTTACCAAGACAACTATCAGTCGTACTGTGCCATTCGGTTCCTACTCTCTCCATTTCTGCATCGCACATGGTGGCCCCAAGTGCGAGCAAGAAGCCGGCGCCTGGTGGCTCTCAACAAAGAACTGAAATTCCGCATGTTCTGTGTGCTAGACCAAGCAGCCCAAGTCCATTTTGCGAGGCTGAGGTTTTACTCTTTGTTAGGGCTGCTCTTTCACGACGTTTTCCACTCAATGTACCCGAAGACCTTGCATGTTTCAGTGAATAAGCATCCGTATTTACTTTGTTCCGTCAGGTTGGTTATTGCAGTGTGAGATGCCAAAAGTTGCACTGGCCTACACATAAACAAATTTGCAAAGAGTTGGCAAAAGAGTACGAGAGGCAACTTGCTGCAAAGCTTGAGGAAGAAAAACTAGAAGAAATAGACAAATCGAGAGACGAGGAAACGAATCAGATCAATGGAGAACAGAAAGAGGCACGTGAATTTACAGAAACTAATAAAACAGCGACCCACCAGAATGACGATATGAGAGTGTCAAAATCTGATCCCGCTGATGAAGCGCCGAAAAGTGTTTGTGGAAAAAGCGTTTGATATTGTGCCACTCATCAGGAATTGGCAGATTTGTCTCTTGTGGATATTCCAAGAACAAGACTTTCATTGATCAGTAAACGGGTCGTAGCTCTTGTTGGATGCTGTTCTTCATTGGCTTGTAGTGTCATCACGCTGCTTTTTATTTATTTTATACAGAATCAATGATTTTCGTTGTTTCTTCTAGTATTCTTTTAACTAATCGCAGTGACGATCCGACTGAATTATTTGAAAATTCGTTTGCGATGAGAGATGGATAGCCAGTGAAGCAAAAATACAAAGAAAGAAGTAAAATCAAAATGTGTTTTAAGGATCTGGAGAATGCCATTGGGGGACTGAAGTGACATTGGTTTTAAGTCTCCAGCAAATGAAAAGCCATGAGTGTTAAAACAGCCTAAATGTACCAGACTTATTGATATCTATGCGTTAACATTACTTTCACTTCTGATCGGCTATGAGAGATGCAATGTCAGGAAACACAGCCCAAAACGGAAGAGCGAAATGTAATCGTTTGGGGCCCGAGGGCAATGAAGGATTAATTTCACGCGTATTTTCAAAGGCTTCACAAAAAAAATTGAAAATACAATTGAAATTAATCCTGAATTGGACGAGGGCACATTGCGATTACGTGTTTCAGCACATAATTTTATGATAAAGGGCAACATTATTGAGCCGGGAAGCCCGTTCAATGCCGCGACTATTCATAGTTCGTTAAAAATTCATTACCCTCGAGAGACGTCATTAGCTATTATATAAGACCTCACTAAATATGAGCATGTGCTAGTTGGCCGAAAGTCAGCAACGAAAGAAGAAGCTCCCACCAGCCCCACCCTTCTTGTTTTGTTGACTCCGTCTCCTCTGTCAGCTCGATAGGGGAGGCTATTCCCCACCCCTTAATGCTAATGACAAAACAAGAGGGATAATGTACAACAGACAATCAAGTTAACTGACCAATCAGTTCAATGAACACTCAAATGTTAAATTAAAACACGCGTTCATTTGGTTAATGTTCAATTCAATAAATCGTTGCCGTCAACAGAAATAGCGCTTAAAATCGGCGATGCTATGGCAATGGCAATAGAAGTTAAACTTGGAACGAAGAGACCAAAAGAAAAGGAGAGCCGAAGACATGAAAGAAAGCGAGAGGAGCAGAAGTTGTAAAAGCGAATGCAATAATTAAGGCGACCAGTTGCAAAAACTGGAATATAATCAAAAGGAGTAAACTTAAAGTGCCCCTGTGACCAAAAAATCAATCCATACTTTTCTTTGGATTTCAAAACTATGTTAACAAAACACTAAGTGACCCACGTTTTAAGCCTTGATTTCAAAAAGACACCTCGAGCTCTTTATTTTAACTGTAATTTTCCTATTTAATAGTCAACCATTACTAACATTATGTTCTTGAGAGAGCTGGATTGGGGAGAAAATGACGTCAAAGGCTCACTAGTTTAAGAATGCGATACGTGTGTACGCCACAGAATTAATATGCAGCACGGGGGTTTTGGGCTTTCAGACTTTTAAACTCACGCTTTGCATATATAATAAGCTGCGTTCACACGCTGAAATTTTAAGCTAGTGAGCCTCTGACGTCACTTTTCCCTGGATCCAACCGTCTGAGGTCCAATCGGTCAGTTTTGAACGTGAGTAATGTCGGACCGTGAAATCAAAAACTTACACTCAAAGTAAACGGCCTTTGTATAAAAATCAAAGCTCAAAATTTTGCCAGTCAGGTGTTAAGCAAACACACTTTCAAAATCTGAAGGAAAAAAGGAATTGGTGTTTTTGATCACAGGGGCACTTTAAAGGGAAGCTTAAGAAGCAGGAATAATATTAAACGAATCCGGAATAACTGCATGTTACAGAATGACGAAGGCAACTTTTACAAGAAAATAGATGAGAGCAAGAATCCATTACCGAGGATCAAGATTCACCGAAATTGCCCTAGTCCCCAGTGGAGGCAGTGTGGTCCAGTGGTTAGGACGTTTGCCATGAGACCCGGCGGAGATCCCGGGTTCAAGACCCGCTCTGATCACTCGTTGAATTTGTTCCTGGTAGTCCCTGGTTCAACTTCCCAGGTGCACTTGTAAATAGCCGACTGGTATGCCTCCCACCAGTTGGATTCTTAACAGTTGTTGTTGTTGTCTTCTGTTGTTTCGTTGATTCTGTTTCATTGGCCCTGAAAAGTCCCTATGGGGAGCGGTCAATTAAGTATGTATTGTATTGTATCTGCGTCAGAAAAGTGTCTATTTTTAAACCAAGTTTCCGGGAAAAAACAATAGACCAAATCGGTCAAGTCAATTTTGTACTCACTTCAAACCCTTTGGGAATAAAGCGTTTTGTTCCAGATATTTCCTAATCATTGGAATGGGGATGCTAATGGTACAACATTTTGTCCATTCTTTATTTTCCCGCAAAGGTTGGTTTAAAAGTAAACACTTCCCTGACGCTCATGGGGACAAACCTGATGCCAGATTCTTACTCTTGAGTAATGGGTTGATGAGAGATCAAAAGACACGAGGGAGGATAGATTCTAACGATGGATAACGGTTCATACAGGTCTGGGCGACCACACGGCAAGATGAAATCACATCCCCGCAAAAAAATGGATAAAACGCGGTAAAAGAAAAGTCAACGAAAAGATTCACCATTAAAGAATAGATGAAAAAGAGCTGGGAAAGACGAGGATTCCAAAACGTTCTCATCTACCTGGACAAAGTTATTAATTAAGTTAACTCTTGGTATACCAAGGGGGTAGTATTTATTTGGTACCAAAACAGGTAAGTTTACAAAAATGCTAATCAAGCAGAACCTCCACCAGCCATACACAGTCAGAAAGTGCAAATGATCACCGGCATATAGAAATTATGGAATATGTCAAAGGTGTGACGTCATCATATTAATACTTTGCATAATAATGCAAATTTTAAATACCTTACATTTATTCTTGGTTTTCATTCACGGGATAAGATAGCTATAGCGATGTAGACTTTGACTTAAGTAGTAAGAGGACAGGTAATCTGCAAATATAAATCTCGTTACTCTCTTATTTACATTATACCGTTTTTACAGCGAAATGAAAGCACAACTTTGTCGCGAATTTTCTATGATAAAAACTTGTTCAGAAATCCAAAATCAACGTTAACAGCACACACCAGGGCTACTCCTGAGTATCTGGCTACAATTTTCTTCCTCTGGCCGCGCTTCAGCCATTCGATGAGGGCCAGTCTAGTGCTTCTCAAGTTGCCTCGCTCATGCCCAAAAAGAATTCTGGGTAATTCTGCCATCCCATGACAAGAGAAGACTCCCTATTCTCATTTCATTCTTTTTTTCATAAGTGTCGGGCCACCCAGTCCTACCAGCTAAATACCGCATCGATTGAAGTTTTTAGCTTTCAAAACTTGCCCAAATTGTATCGGTAGGTCCTGGAATTCGTCCACACAAAGGCCAGAGAGACAACTTCACTCGTGAACCACCATGTTTACAACAGAGCATTTTAGGCGTCCCAGTCTGCATGAAACCATCTCTCACCTCTGTCTCGAAAAGACCATACACGCACGGTTTTTACGTTACGTTTGTGCCTGTACAATCAACTGAAATGTCAATTAAAAAGCAGCATGTTAATTTTTTTCGGTAGGCTAGGTATCGGAGGGCCAGAACATTTACGCATGCGCTGACGGAATGTTTGAACAAGAGAGAAAAACGCAGTACCTCCAGACATCCGGCGCTGGAGCGGTGTACCAAACGAGTCATCCCTGGATTTCTGCCCGTGCGATCGCTTTTGAACGCAGTTGGCCCCTCGCTGCTTTCTGCTACCGACCTCGCCTCCCGGTACGGCATTGAGGGAGAGATATGTCGGCCCCTAAACCATATGAGACAAATCCCACGCCTACTCACAGCTCCAGACGGCTCTTGTTAATTTAGCGTAATAATTCTATCGCTTATATATTCAAGGGAAAAGTCGTTTATCTGTCATGTGGTAAGCACTGAAGTCGCAGATTACAAAGTGAGCGCACGCGCCCTGCTAAATGTAACATACATACATGCATTAACTTTATTTCATCTCGAATTTCAGAATAACTACAAGAGCTAATATCTTCGAC
>NC_090885.1:26219840-26231343 GCF_036669925.1 Montipora capricornis
GCACATCTGCATGAAGTACAGAATTAATTGTAGGGAATTGAAAGAAGAGGATATTTTACGAATGAATATAAACGCACATCTGAAGTACAGAATATGTAAAAGCTGTTTTGATGCAGCCAAAGGAGCGCTCATCATTTCAAAACTTGACTGAGGATAAATGCATCAAAAAAATTTTGATGGAAATGAGCGGTGATAAATGTTCGCTCATCAATACGAGTAGGCTTGCACAAATTCTGCTCGCAAAATGGCTTATTCTGCCTGCCGGCAGTGCTCGTAAAAATCGCTTATTCTGCTCGAAAACATTTTCAGCCCTTCGGGCCTTATTATTTTCGCAAATATAGAAGGGAGCCTGGGCCTAATCCCTTTAAAAAACTATATACTCATTAATATGCATAGCAAAATTGTATTTCATCTCAATTTAGGTCAAATAATCAAATCAAACACAAGGTGTTTTCCATTTGTTTTTCATTTAGTTTTAGATTTTTCTTACAACTGTTATGCATATCATTACTGATGCTCGCCTCAAAAATCGCTTATTCTGCTTCAAATTCTGCCGGCAGAATTTATCCAAGCCTAATTACGAGCATAAAAAATTAACAAAATGGTATATTACTGTTTGCCGGTCAGTGTTCATGATGTAAAACTTAAAAAAGTGTTGGATCTGGCCTAAAAAAGTATAAAAACTAAATTTTCGGCAACGTTATGTTTGCCTTCATCAGAGTAAAATGACGAGGTAAATAATTAAAAGAGCTTTTTTAAGGCATAATACCTTTTTAGCAACCGACAGAAACGTTTATTCTAAAATCATGGCATTCCACGTATAATACCATAGATCCAACACTTTTTAAAGTTTTTAAAAATTGTATATTCTATTAGTCTTAAGTGCCAGCTGCTTTTCAATAGTTTGTGTGGAATTATGTACTTTATTCACTTTTGCATGAAATGTTTATTTTCCAAGTTCCTTTTCATTTTTAAGTTAACAAAAATGGATGTTCCCACAAAAGAAAAGAAGCCTTATTCATCAGTAAACCTTAATTCTCCCCTTTGAAGTCTTGAGAAAATTAAGTTATTTATAAGTTGATAATGTAAATTGATCACCGTACAGGGTTATAAAAGCTAACTTTTCGAGCGTTAGCTCTTCATAAGAGCGAATCGAGGAAGTATGGGGTGTGTGTAGTTTTTATAGTGGAGTAGGAGCTACGCTATTGGAGGTAACGTGGCAACGTGGCAAATAGGAATACATTAGTTAAATGAAAAGCGTTCGTTAATACCTTGGGGATTAAGGGTGCCGATTTGGAAGATGAATTTTTGCTCCAGATTCTTGTGGCTTTCCGTCGTACCTAGATGTAGGGAAAGGCCGCAGATAGCCATGTGTTGTTTGGAGTGGTTAGGGAGATTAAAATGACGAGCGACTGGCTTAGATGCATCCTTGTCATTCTTCTCAACATCGCGAAGGTGTTCGCGGAATCGGTCGCCTAGTCGTCTCCCTCTCTCGCCAATGTATAATCTATTCCATAACGTACAGGTTGTGCAATAAAAGACATTTGCGGAGGTACGTGTAAAACGATCGGTGATCTTAACAGATCGCTTAGTTATTTATAAGCCTTGATTAATTTATGTGCCATTCGCCCCCGGGTTTTAGTATTACTATTACAATATTTTATTTTATTTTCCCTTATTAATTTTAAAAACTTTCAGAGCCAGGTGGTACTCATATATTTTCTAGAATTTTATTACCCTTTGCTTTCTGCAAAGCTAAATTCAATGAAAAAAGTGCCATTAGCAGTGACAAAATCACCTTGTGTAATTGGTCTTCGATTTGCAGTGCCTTACGTGCATTAACCTCAAAAACCCAAACAGCCTATTTTTATGGTAAAAACGGAGGAAAGGTAAAGAGAGCACTTCATGGTATATAATGAAAAATTTGCCTTGGGATGTGGTAATGTTAGAATTAAATGAAACGCTTACAAATGGATCAAGTAGTAGTTTGAAGAGGCCACCAAATTAAAGATATTTAATTATAAGGCTGTGCAAACTACATCGTAGTAAGTGCAATGCTAGAAATAGTCATCTTATTGGCTTTATTCGTGGTAAATAAGCTGTCAATCGGCGCATTTTTTGTTGACCCTCCACTGAGTTTCCTCCTCATTTTTGATTGACACCTTATCGTCAATTTAAATGCAGTTTCATCAATACAGATCTATTCGAATGTGACTGCCATTCACTGAAATCATAAGTAGTAGCTGAGAGTTTTCAACAAAATTGTTGGAAATTATCTGAAACGCAAAATGGAAAACTCCTCTCATCTCTTATATCATGTAGACTGTCCAACCGGTTCCCTTACGGCAATAGCTGTTGTCCTTTCAGCCATTAGTCTTTTGGGACTTGGGGAAATTTCCTTGTGATAATAACATTCATCAAGCGAGAAAACTTAAAGACGAGTTCTAACTACTACTTCATGAACATGGTCGTTTCTGATTTGGTGTGCGTTCTTCTCAACTGGCCCCTCTTTGCTACTGAAGGTATGCTGCAGGCTGGTGGAAGTCTTATTACGGGCGCTGTTGCCGCTTCGTTCTTTTGCAAGCTAGGAATTTATTCACGATCACTGTCATATTCGGTGTCTATAATCAGCTTAGTTCTAATCGCTGTGGACAGATTTATTGCGACAAGGTTTCCACTAAAATCGTTAACGATAACTGGAAAGATTCGAACAATTTTCATGCTTGTAAGTTGGGGTATACCAGCGTTTGGTCTCATTCCGTACTTGCTTTACTCTAGAGTAATTCAATCAGAGGAACATACTTTTTGCAGAAACATGATGAGTCAATTACCGCTGCAAACCTACTACTCCGTAGGTTTTGTTTTGTTCTACTGCATCCCTTTCATTTCTATAGTCGTCCTCTACTCGCTAATTATGAAACAGCTAAGAGAAAGAAGGAAGCTATATAAGGGGGATCGAATTCAATCCAGAGCAAAGAGAGACAAGGAAAACCAACACATGATGAAAGTCTTCGGATCAATCGTCCTTGGATTTTTCACTTGTTGGACACCTCTTAACGTCTACATGTTTTTAAAATCACTTCACCCCTCTGTGTTTACGAAAGATAAATGTCTTTCATTAAATCTGGTGGGCGTGCTGTACTACATTTTCCCACTGATAAGTACAGCTATCAATCCATTTATCCTAATCGCTTTTAGTTCTGGTTATCGCGTCTCGTTCAAGAGGGACCAAAACAGTCGGCGATTTGCAGTGGCGGCAGTTTAGCCGCAGTAACTTCGCAAAGCGGTAGCTTTCGGTCAAGAAAATTTGTTAACGGAAGCACGAGTTACAACTCGGTAGTTTCGAAAATTTGTTGAACAGAGTTTCTCATAAGCCTTCCTAAGCGCATCTAACAATTTAAGTGGTATGATTTCACTCTAGCTAAAAGGGAGTAACAGGGAAAGCCACGCCTGCCCAAATCAGTAGCTAGGGATTAGCAAAAGCTAACAACATTGAACGTAAGGCTTTTTCTTTATATGCACTGACGAAATTATGTATGTGTTATGTAGTCTTCCTACGAGTCTTTTGAATTAATCTTAAATAGACTAGGTTACCTAACAATAAAGGAGAAATGGAAATAAACCATTAAAATTGGTTTCCAATATTAATAAGTACAGCAGTCAAAACTGAAAAGCTTTGCCATTGTATGCGATTTTAAAACTGTTTAAACTGAGCCGCTGTCTGATCTTTGCGGGCATTTTTTAGTTGATCCACAGAATAGATGCCCTGTAACATTATGCTCCCTTTCGCAGACCGTTCTTAATCAAGTTGGTCTGATATAACAAGTCGACAGTATGGTTGGCCGTAATAATACGGAAGCCTTTCCATGATTGTATTTGGATAGCCGCGTGCTCTCAGGCGTTGTTTGAATTTCTCAAGGCTCTCTTCAAATGTTGTTTTCGAAGAGTCTGTTCTTAGCAGTCTAATATGCCACGTTCGATATGTCAAGCTTCATAGATGGCTTTTTGGTTGAATTTGAATGTTGTTTTGTTTAGGAAATTTGACCATAAAACCCTGTAGTCATGCCTGAATATTGGCCTATTGCTTCACCTTTAATAAGGCCAGGGGGTAGGGAGGTGGCGCTTTGTTACTTAAATAAGAATTTATCGATGTCCGGGAACTTGCGAAGAGTTGAATGAATATGTTTTGTTGAATGAAAAGGCCGTTGGCAAAACCAGGATGGGACCGGATACGAATTGTCGTCAATAAGCGAATTGACTGCGTACGCAACGGTCTTCTTCAAACATGAAAACTGACGACAATTCCGTACTTTACCCCAGTCCCTGACAATTGCACAATAGCCTGATTTAGCAACAGAAAGGGAACGTCAGTTGACGAAAGGAGAGCCCGCAGAATAGTTGGGATTCTACTCTAATATGACCTAATATGGATATTTTTCTGCGCGTGCCATCGTCCACTGATATTCCCGTTCTGGAATAGTCGTCAGTTTTCATGTTTGAAGAAGACCGTTGCGTACGCAGTCAATTCGCTTATTGACGACAATTCGTCACATCGTATCTTCCATAATTCCGCTTTGTAATCTGTAATCATCTCTGGAAAAAACATTTCGACGAGTCTCAATAAATGAGGAGACGACTACACAAGAGAGAAAAGCACAGAATTCGACTTCTCCTCTCTTCAGCACGTTGTCTGGTGACTGTCTACTTTGCCGGGATTTTGTTATTGATCCGGTCCGAGTTTTGTCAATCCGATCCGATCCGATCCGATCCGGTCCGGTCCGATCAACCTTTTGCCAACGGCCGAATGGGGCATTCCTTCCGTAAAACGTAACTTTGGACGTTGAAGTTGAATAAATATTCTCCTTGCACAAAAATAGCCCGTTTTGAAGTTAAATAAATATATGTGTTGAATAAACGAAGCCCGAGTTGAAGTTGAATGAATGTAGTTGTTGAATGAAAACATCCTGTGATGAAGTTGAATGAAAATAGTCGTTAAATGAAATATCATGTGTTGAAGGTCAATCAATATAGATTGTTGCATACAAATATACATTGTTGAATTTTGCAACAAAGGGCCAACCAAACTACGGGGGATTTCTGAGACTATAGGGCGCCAACGTTGTATCGCAAATTGATCTAGTAAATAATTTCTTGTCCTTCCTTTGTAAGTTACTACATTCCCCTAGTGTATTTGTTAACGTATTTGTTAAAACTGTTTGATTTCTTATGGTATGCAGGGAAGATTCGTGATGTTGAGCATTCAAACTCATATTAGGAATAAGGTATGAGGTACCACTGCATGTTTCGATCACATTTGAATTGATCATTTATTCTTTGTCTTCATTTGCAATGTTGATGGCTACACAGCATTAAACGAACTACAAATCGAGAAAAATTTGAACGAACGAAGATGAAAACAACTGTCCATTTTGTGTGGAGCTAGGAAAGTGTTTTGACTGAGATATCAGATGAGTTCAGGAAACCGTAACAACTTCAAGACAGGCAAATAGGACCAAATAGCTGTGGATGTTTTCTAAGAGTCTGTATACAAGCTGTACAAACGGAAGGAGCACACTAGTTCAGAGTAGTTCAAAACACCTCGAGAAATGCAAATAGCACGTTTGGACTTCCTAAAACTATATATCATAATGGAATCAATTTGTTAAGGAAAAATAGAATAGTTTTGTCGTATCGTATTACCTTACTTACTCGACCCGTTTGTCCTATCAGTTCAACCTCCGAGGAAGCCCTGGCCAAGGTCAAAGGAAGTGGAAAACTTCCAAAAAAGCAAAGCTATTTTAATATTTCAAGGAAAAAGATAATATCACAAAAAGGCGGCATGCATTGACCTTTTATTGTTTTTTATCACTCATTGCTATAACAATAATTATTATCCAACTGTACTAGTTATTGTACAGAAAACGCACGGAACGAGAACAAATATTCCGCGATATTGTGCAGTTAGTTATTGTACACTTGGTTATTGTACAGTAGAGAACCAGTTTGACTAGTTTACATTCTGACGTTGCTCTACGATCTGTCACGCCACAGGCGCCCCAAGCTCAGTGTGAGCATGGCCGACAAAAATATAAGGATTTGTATGGGAAGCCCAATAAAAAGCTTAAGGAGATAATTATATGAAAAAGATTCTCAATTAAAAAGCAGAGCTTTATTGCCAACGTGGAGAGCTTCCTTCCTGTGTGGTTATACCGTCGATTATGAACCCTAAAAAACGCTCAATTTAACGTTCATTCAATAAAAAGAATAAAAGTGACTCACCTCTGGTGTATTCTTGTGCGTTTTGGAGCTTATTTTACCGTTTCAGGCATTCCGTGAAATCCCTGTCTTTATAAATAATAAATTTACAACTGGTTTGTCTATTTTTATGATATGTAAATAAACATTTTAGAGGCAGACTGATTTATAAATGATTGAAGTTGTGTAATTCATTATTTGTATACAATTCGTTTCGTGATTAAAATTATTTATAAATCAGGACGTGCCTAAAATAATTATTTACATACTAGTATCATCCGACAGGTTTTGCGTCTTATTTATAAATAAATTTTCTGGAAGTTTTAATTATTTCCAAATAAGGGGAAAATGTTACAAATTTGTTCTAAATATTTTTTTACAAACGACACCCCATAGGGTTTCTTTGTTCAAACAAAGAATTTCATGGTAAAATCGGAGAAAAAGCCTAATACTTCATGTTATCATCAGACGCAATCAACAGTACTATGAGCTTGATTATTTGAGGTGACAATAAAAGATGCCGCTAATATCACTGTAATATGAGGAAAATGTCTAGTTTTCCAGCACCAACTACTCAATTATCATTTTGTGAGAAGTGTGCCAGTAAACCATTGTTCGGCGCTTCCGTAAGCAATGTCGAATTTCTCTGTCAAGCTCGGCTGATTCTCCGAATATGGCAGCACTAAAGTTCTATTCGGTTCTATTTGAAACTTGCTGCTTCCGAACTTACCACAGCTACAAACGTTTTCAAATAGGTGGAAGTGGAACGATGCATTTTTTCTAGAATGTTCGGGAATGTGAAAAACACTATTGCCAAATCCCGTAGGAAGTACGACTATAATGTCTTCTTTCCGACAAATCATTCTTCAGTTGCATTCTCTCTGCCCTTCCTTGAAAAAAAAAACTCTGAAGTTGAAGCAACAGCAGCTGTAAACGTACCCTAACATCATTCCAGGTCAAGTCCTTCTCGGAGGCCATAATTTGATCAGTTGTTAATCGACTTTTTTGCAATTCTGTAAACCAATCGGAGAGAGGCTCCAAGAGCTCTATTGTTTTTCGGTCAATCAGAGTAGAGTGCAGAATCTGGACTACCGGCAGACGACTCGAGCTGACCCGTTAAGGACGGTGCCTACTATTGTTATTGCGCATACGTTCTGCGAATCTCGAGATACTCGGATTTCTTATTAATACGGGGATATTTTTTGCGCGGTTCAAAACTATGCGGAGAAAACAGAACTTAGCCAGTTCTCTTGGTATCCAAATAGAAAATTGGGGGTAACCATGCATTTTTCAGAGATAATTAAGCTTCAATTTGGAAAAGAACGCCTTTCATTGCTTTGTATTTTAGAGCTTTTTACAAATATTGTTGATTAATTATCTTCGAAAAATGCGTGGTTACCCCAAATTTTCTTTTTGGATTTCAATAATATATTCAGTAAACCGCGCAAAAATACCTTTGAATTAGTAGGTACCGTCCTTAAGAAATTGTATCAGGCGTACCTTTTCCGCCCTGTCTAAAGAAAAGTACTCCTGATCGCAGGTTAACACCAAAGAGGCCACGGCTTCGACCGTTGATAACAAACTGAACCTTACCGGGGTGGCAAACCGTAGTTTTGTCAACTGCAAATTTCTTTATTCCCCTGGGTCCCGACATGACTGTATTGACTCAAGCTTTCAAGGAATCAACATTCAAATAAACTTTTTTCTCGTAGAATATTGTGCTGCGAATATTTTAAGGCTGGACTTACTGAAGCCAGTGAAATTTAATTATTAGCATCTGAGAGAAAACGGTCGCGTCGGGAGACCCTGGGGTATAAAAAAATATTGCGGTTGACAAAATAGGGGAACAAATTGAATTTGCATAATTTATGTTAATTCCTTGAAGGCTGGATAACTCCAGTTAAAGCCGGGACACATTAGGCGATAAGCCGCTGCGACACGTCGCGGGGACAAGTCGCCGCAACAAATCGCCTTATGCGACTTATCACAGCGACAAAATTAGCGAAAGCAGCGTTGTCGCATCGTGTGTACACTTCCGGCAACAAGTCGCTGCCACAAAATTCAAATGAACCAATGAGAGAGCGTCATATGGTCAGCCATATTGAATTAGAAAACTAGTTCACATTCCCCCTCATACGAGATGACTGCGTGTGCTCCGAACAGGCGTCGTGTCGCAGCGACTTGCTTTGCAAGTAGTACGCATGGAGCAACTTGTCGCAGAGACATGTCCGCTGCGACTTGTCGCCTGGTGTGTCCCGGCCTTTACGATCGCGATGAGCCTACTACGTACAAGTGCTATAACTAATAAAAGCGGCATGAATGCGCAAAAGTTTTTTTCACTACGGCTTTCATTCTGGCATCTTTCAACACTTTCCGGCTTCACGACTGTGGTTTTGAAGTTTGTCAACACGAATGGGGCGTGACGAATGGGGCGTGACTGTGATTGGACGACACGACTGAGTTTTAATATGACTCCTGAGTCCAAACCATTTCCTCTTTTAAACTAATGTTACCAATTCTAACTTGTATCACTCCGTTCGACCAGCCTCTTGCTTTCACCGACCGATTATCCGACCCCAGACTGTCGAGGATGATGAACTAATTGCGTAAACTTCAAAGTGCCCTGTTGTAAAAAAAATCACCTCTTGTTTTCTTCAGATTTTGAAAGTGTGTTTTGCCCAACTCCTGACTGGCAAAATTTTGAGCTTTGATTTTCAGGCCGTTTACTGAGTGTATGTTTTGGATTTCACGGTCCGCCATTACTCACGTTCAAAACTGACCGATTGGACCTCAGAGGATTGGATCCAGGGAAAAGTGACGTCAAAGGCTCACTAGCTTAAAATGTAGCTTATTATATATGCAAATCGCAAGTTTAAAAGTCTGGAAGCCCAAAACTCCTGTGCTGCTTCTTAATTCTGCGGCGCACACACGCATTGCACTAGTGAGCCTTTGACGTCATTTTCTCCTCGACCAGCTCTTTCAAGATCTTTACGACCACTAAATAAAAAAATTCCAGTTAAATTAAACAGGTGTCGTTTTGAAAGCAAGGCTTAAAACTTTGGTCGCTTAGAGTTTATTTAACAGTTTTGAAATCCAAAGAAAAATAAGAAATGATTTTGTGGTCACAGGGGCACTTTAAATTCCACTTTAAAGGCTCATTTACACTAGCAAGTTTTCCTTGAAAAGTTTGCTTGGTAGTGTAAATGGAAAATATGACAAGATTTCCTTGACACGTGCACTTGACAAGTAATTTACACTAGCAAATATCGTCCTTGACACGTTTTTCCTTGACAAGTGTCCTTGCTCAAAAACTAGCATGCTAGTTTTGAACAAGGACACTTGTCAAGGAAAAACTTGTCATATTTTTCCATTTACACTGCCAAGGAAAACTTGTCAAGGAAAACTTGCTAGTGTAAAAAATGAGGCTTAAAGGTGGAGCAGGGTGGGGGTAGAACAGTTTTGAAATCCAAAGTAAAATAAGAATCAATTTTTTGGTCACAGAGGCACTTTAAATTCCTTTCGAGTGATAAATAAGTGTTCAGTAGACGTTGTTTCGAAGCCCGCAGAGCAAACTGGAGGAAATTCAATTACTCGCTGTCCTCGGTTTTGTCTGTTGGAATGCAACTTGCCCGTAGACTTGGAATCTATTCCAGTCCTCATATCACCAATGGTTTTATAAACGGTAACGGAAACTGACTTGTTTCCCCCAATGAAAACAGGACAACACTCTATTTCCGGAAGTTCTTGAACCCATAAGTTCTCGTAAACACTCCGATATATCCCTAAAGAGTTGCACCTTTTAAAGGGCAACTGAAGCAAAAAAATAAGCATTTTTATTCAAACAATAATGTTTTCAACTTTTTTTCTGGCATATCCGACGTTTGTCCACCAAAAAAAATGTCTTTATTCCGATTTTGGGCCATCAGAATTGCGGCTCAGAATGGAGGAGTCAGCGGTCATTCTTGCAGCTTATGACGTATGATAAGGGAAGACATTCAAGAACGCTCCAGGCATATAAAAAGCAGTGTTTAGGGACCGAACTGTGTTTTGTCGTGAATATTGAGTCCGCGAAGAAGAAAACAGCAAAGCAACCGAAGAAAATATCCACACATTAGCAGCACTTGTGTTTACCGTTGTTTCTCTTGATTTACGAAATCTCACGTCACAACAGTGCTGCTGTTTAGTCTTTGAGAGTCCGCACTTGATAAGGGCCGAAAAGGCGGTATAAAGCCCTAATTCGGTAAAAGCAATTTCTCTCGGCAAAAAACAGCTGATAACGCCTCCGATCAAAAAAATAACAATCTTTATTATCCATCAAACTTAACTTTACTTATGTTAAGTTTTGCACAAAAACCCACATAATCTCCGTGTTGGAAAAAAAATTGCCGATTTTGGGTCCTTCAGTTTTCCTTTAAACATCAATAGTTGCATAGGTCGGTGTGTTTTCCGAACAAGTCCTGTTGCTAGGGTGACATGGCACTTGCGCGTGTTGTGCTATACTTTGAAACAATACTTGTTTTTATCATTCAAGGAAGTTTTTTTGAACCCCCGATACGATTCTCTTTAAATCTAAAATGTTAAAAAAAAAGATTTTTTTCTCTTTTCTATGCGGACTTTTAGGCGAGTTTTCTGTTAGTGTTTGCACGTGTGAAAAAGGAAATTTTTTGTGAAATTATTTTGTTCTGCTTGTAAAATGGTAAGTTATGCTTTGCTATTCAGCCAAATTTCCGAAATTTTCGGTTTGCAATCACAATGGAACGATCCTCTGAAACTGGTCCACTTTGATCGGTGTGACCAGTCGGACCAAAATATCCGGTTTTTATTGGAAGGAATTATTGTTTTCTTTGTCTCAGGGTTCAAAACACGATCACGTGAAACTCTCTGACTGGCGCGAAACTTCCACGAACGTGCTCATTGTGGTTTGGGTCGGAATAGCCCCTTTTCGGTAGTTTAAAATTCAGTCCTAAACAAAAGTCATAATCTCGGTGGCGTGTTTATGGACCTCGACTTGGTCTCGGTCTCGTAAACACGGAAAAGAAAGAACGAGGCCAATATCCAGCCATCTTGACAGAACAAGCTTGGTCAATAAAGGATTTTATATATGGGATTAAAACACCAAACAAAAGTTATCTTTGATCTTGCGGGACCAAGCGAGAAAATCCCGAGCGTGCAGTATAGGCTCCATCGTGTCCCTCTTGGGTATCCATCCCAAAAGCGCGGGACTTGCTTCATCTTGCCCGCTCAGGGA
>NC_090885.1:26236443-26248943 GCF_036669925.1 Montipora capricornis
ATGTAGTTTGAGGAGTGGCCGAAATTCAAAGGGAAAGATTCACATAGACCGATTCGGCTAACTCAATGTTGTACCCAATTCAAATCTCTCGGGGTTAAGATTCTTTGTATGTTGAATTTGCATGACAATGAAGCATTCATATTTAAATGATATGGAAATTCTTGGAACAAAACGTTTTATTCCCAGAGGATTTGAATTGGGTACAACATTGAGTTAGCCGAATTGGTCTATTCCCCTTTGAGTCACATTTCCAAATTTTGTTTTCGAAAAATGAACAGCAAGGATCCCAAAAGATTAATGTCTCGCATTCTTATGTGTGAGTATTTACTGGCCAATCAGAGGCCACGGAAGGCCGTCTTCGGCTTGTAATTGGATAACGATAAAATGATTTATGAAATGAATCATATATTGAAGTGCGGATATGAAATCAAGTGAAGCTATGATCCTCGCAATTATGAACGCAATTTTAGCAAATGCGTAAAGAAGCCTGGCAAATTCAGTTCAATATATGATTCATTTCATATATCATTTCATCGTTGATTCATTCATCACGGGAACTTTGGAACCCACGAATGACCAGCTCCCAACTTCAGTGGATTCATGGCTCACTTGGTTAGAGCGTCGCACCGGTATCACGAGGTCACGGGTTCAAACCCCGTTGAAGTCCTAAATTTTTCAGGCCTCTCTACGCAATTGCTAAAAGTGCGTTCATAACTGCGAGGATCATAGCTTCACTTGATGTAGCTGGATAGTCATCTGACTAAGGCACCTTTCATAATTTAAATGCAGAACAATCGTCCGGGTGAGTGTAGTCCTGAGAAGGACTGTTCGTGATGACATTGACTGACGTTTCGACAACCTGACAACCTGACATCCATCATAACATCACGACTTCGTAGACCAATCACATCAGTGACCAGAGTATTTATATACCATCTACTGTTGTTATACAAATTTACTTGACTCTGAAGACGACTGCCGCTCAGGTTGTCGAAACCTCACTCAATGATATTGATGCAAACAACGAAAGAATATAATGTTAATGTTCTCTTAGTAAAGCTAATGAACTGCAGTGGTCTTGCCAAAGTCAGGCATTCTTTCTCTGTCCTTAGGCGCACGGGAAGGGACGCTCCAGACTCAGTTTTCTTCAAGTTATTGTGCGCCGCATTAAAGGGCTCTTGACAATACACGGGACGTCTGCACGCAATGAAGCCATTACCAGCGGATTACGATGAAACTTGAGATCAGTGTCTGGAGACAAGGATCGCTTCCGCATTTGTGGAGACTGGACAAGAATATCGCTGGAGACTTGACGCGTACCAAACTTGGTTGGCATGATATGGCCTTTTGTTACCCTTAATGTCGACGTGCTAGGTTCTGTGATCCCGTATCCAATGAGGGCGGAATAAATAACCTATGCTGCTCGGTCAGTAACAAAACGACGGCGACGAAAACCAAAGCTTCGTCAATGCTACTGTAGATACTTCAGTTTCCAATTGAAGGAGCATTGAAAGAGAATAGAGAATATAGAGAATAATAAATTATTCATCAGAATAATAAATTATTCATCGTCATGTGTTCGCATTGGCTGCGGCAGACTGAGTAGGATTTGTAATTTGATGTCGTCGTTTTGTAGAGGGCGACCAAGAATAGGCAGAGCTATTTACTTCGTCTCGCTGGCATTACCATACAGTCAAAAGGGAACAGAAAATCTCCAAGCTAGTAACGACTTAGTGTTCTTAGAAAACTCTCCAGCTTTCTCTTTGTGACCGTGTAATTTGTGTATTCCTGCCGTTTTTGCTAATCGAGTTTGACCTTGTATTGAGTATCATTCATCGCCTAGTGTATTAAAACAATGGATTTCTGTTAAAGCTCCTTATCTCCGTTTGACGGGGAGTGAAGGAATGTAGTTTTGGTCTTCATTTTGTAACTCTTGGTGAAGCGAGAATATAGATGTCAAGTGTTCACAGCCGTTTGTCGCCTGACTCTGCTCACGGGTAAACGCAGTCGGATACGGTGAATAAGTGATGAATAGTCGAAGTTCGATATCGTGGCTGCATGATTCCTCGTGAAACTAGAGGCGACAGTGAGTTTCAATCAAAGCCAAATATCTGGACGTCCAGCAAGACCTTAAACATCTGGCACAAAGTTTCCTTGCTTCGAGTTTCATTTCCTGTGTTCATTTTCTTTGGTTTAGTGATCGAACAACACAAAACACAAGCTCTAGTCATTGTTTCCGTCTTTTTGTTATACACCTAGACTTTCATGTGGCAACGAAACGAGCACAGTGATTAGTTGATTCGTCGGCACGTGCCCCTGATCAACTGTATCCCTTCTGGGATACAATTTCGCAGTTGTTGCGCGCGCGAAAAGTCTAAATATATAACAAACTTTATGTATGGTCCCTCGGTAGGCCTTTACACAAATATCCGGATATTTTTTGAGATATTTAGAAGTTTCCAAGATTTTTAGAATATTTTAAAAAAATTTAAGATATTTAGAAAATGTTGGGTATTCCTTCAATACAGAGAAAGAGAAGTAGTTTCGCTGCTGGACCCGCTGAGATCGCCAGCTGCAAGTGAGTTGTCAAGAAAAAAAAAGCTTTCGGTTAACTCCGTCAACTCGCCTGGAAATCGTCGGTCGCAGACCATTGTGTCGAGGAAGGCAAATGAGCCTATGAAAGTGTCTGCAAGTCAAAGAGTGCAAGAGTTTAAAGAAGAGTCCTTTATTGTTAACCAGAATGATGCATTTTTCTGCCAATCTTGCCGGGAAGAGCTAAATTTAATTGCTTATCGAGGAAAAGAAGCAGACGTGTCTCTCCCTCACCCACCATGTTCTTACCTCTTGCTCCACCGACGTGAAGACCTTTCAGCGTTTATCCAGGAAGTACATTTGCTTTGCTCTTGCAGTTCCAGGGGCTCGACTGTTCATTAATGAGATCAATATTGCTATTGCAAAAGGTCTCCGCTCTTCTCGCCCAATTTCTGTTTCGGGTTCTTTGAAAGAAGAAAGTCGACATTGGTTGTTCGTTGAGTCCTGGACGGGCTTCCTTCCTTGGCGCCAAGAACTCCATCATCAAATTAGGTTATGCTCTGATACTTCTTCCTTCGCCTGGGCTTGGACCCTTGGTCCCAACTCTCACGACGCCATCATACGCAATTACTGATCTCCGGACAGCGCAGTCTTCACATAAAATTAATGTTAACCCTTGTTGTCAATGCCCTATAGGCCTTATCGTTCCGTAATAGCTGGGTAGACTTATTTACTGATAGCCAAGTTCTCATTAGGGCCTGGCAGTCTCAAGGTGCAAGGTCACATACCCTTTCTAACGCTCTGAAGAAGCTGTTTGGGTTGTCACCAAAACTAATATTCATCTTGACCTTTGTTATATCCCCTCTGTTTTTAATCCTGCGGATCCTGCAGAGGTAAAACTCGCGATGGGAGGTGCCAAGCTATCCCCGTCTGCCTGGTCCCTCGTTCGGGCTAAAGTTGGAGGTCAGTTTGGTCACTCCGTGGATTTGATGGCTTTGCCGTCGAATGTACAATGCGCTTTGGATGGCTCCCCCCTGCCTTTCTTTTCTCCATACCCAACTCCTGGTTCTACAGGGGTTTTTGCGCAGCTTCCGGCCAATCATGGTGTCCTGATTTCTAACCCTTATATTTTCCTTCCCATTATACTAATTCCCCAAGTTTTGCGTTTTGCTAAAAGCCAGTCCTTTTCTTGCGCTCTTGTTGTTCCTGATGTTCGACCTCGTAAATTTTGGTGGCTTCTTCTTCAATCATTTCCTTCTTTTCTATTAGCACCTGAAGGTACGCCGGATAAAGTTCTTTCTCCCTCCTCCCATGGTTTTTCTTCTTCCTGGCCACTACCCTGGGACCTATGGGTTTTCCTCATTGTTATGCCCGAATAATTTTCCTGGGCTTCCTTTGCAATATCCTTATCCTTAGTACCATTGTTAAGATAATATGGTAACTCTTGGATGCGAGAATCTTGGTTTTATAGCCATCACATCATCAACCGTCCGTACATACGTCCACCCCTCCATGTATGCCAATATGACCAGTATCATGCTAGTTTACAGCATACATCTTTGATATTGGACATCCATCTTTTAATCGATTGACACCTGTCAAAAGAAGGTATCTGCTGACCAGTATCACGTGACCACATCGTGGGCTCAAGCTTAGAGCTCACCGAGGTCACCTGTTTTTTTTTTTTTTTTAAGGTGACCGCTGACCAGGTACTGGTTTTCAATTGGATTGCAGGCTCAACCCAGGTTACCTCACCTAAACATAAGTGAGGCTTCGCTTTCCGCGCGCTTTCTGTGGCTCGACGCGGCTACACGGCCATACTACATCAACTATAGTTCTTACACTGTCAACGCTTTTCGTGTTGAGGTGGAAAACGGTTTGGAAGATGTTTTCTTTCTGCATTTTTCGCTGGTTTCAATCCAGTTTGACATATCATGATAGCTGTGGTCCACACTGGCGGCTACGCAGTAATTCAAGTCAAGCATCGGAGGGATATAAACTTAAAGCTGAGTGTTTATTTTTAATTTGCTTAGAGCTGCTTTTTTCTCTGTATTGCAATTTTTGGCATATCTTAAGAAGCTCTGATAAGGTTACATGATGTCTGGAACAGAAAGGAAAGGAGAGCGAAAGAGAACGACAACGACAAAACAGAATACCAGTAATAGCTCATACTTAGTGGAAGAAGTTACTCCACAAATTCATTCCTTGCGCGCTAAACCGTTTGTTATTTTTACGGATACGTTATTTAAAGTGGATACGTATTTTTAAAAGGTGGTTTAATCGGTTCTTCCTTTGTTCAGGAATGACAATCGAATTTTTATTGTCAACTAGAATTAAATAACAATTATCTGTACTCTTTTGGACATAAAGAAAAAGTTGATTTGTTTGTTTGTTTTGCTTTAAAATGCGAGCGAACAAGTCCTTTTTTAATCCGTTTTCCCAACTGGTTTTCGTTGTGCCTCGACAGTGACAAGAAAATTTTTCCCTTATGTTATAAACACGTAATCGTAATAATTTCTCGTAAAATTAGGGGGAGATCTCACTAGCTTGTGTTTTTAGAAGTTTGTTTAAGGCACCTAAAGTTAAGAACGTTCGCGCCCATTGCTACTCCGCATCCTTACAGCGCACGCAAATTCACATGCCACGTCATGCATCGAGCGCGCACGCTAAGTACTAAAATGAACAATGATACGGCAGATGGCCATTGCTACAAAAAAATCAATGTTAGAAAATTTTCGCGCGAACGTCCTTAAGTGTTGGAGCGGATCTTGTTTGAAGTTCGTCCTTTCTTGGTTGCCTTGCCGTATTTTGCCGATTTTTGTTCCAAGCCAACCTGGCGTGTTTCAATGAAATACATCAAAATGTGGATGATTTCGTTTTCAGAGATAAAGTGGAATAAAGTACATCAGTAGAACTCTTCTTTGACCTTGAACTGACAAAAATGTTTTTACGGCTTCTAATTTTAGCGTGATTCCTATTCGCTGGCTATTGACAGTTGACTCTGAAATGGCCTTTTTCCTTTTCCATTCGCTCGTTGAGGGTGTACTTGTTTTTTAAAACTCATGCGGTTCAAGAAAAATACATTGCCAAACTGGTGAATTCCAAAGTAAATTTCACTCGAAAAACCGATATCGTACTCGTCGCTTCGTGATTCATGCGATATCGGTTTTTAACGTTAAATTTACCGTGGAATTCACTAGTTAGGCAATGAATTTTTCTATAGAAGAAAGGAAGGAAAATGATTTAATTATTAAAGCAGTTACCGGAAACATCAAAACGTGGACAATGACCCTGACCCTACAGGCAGTAAGAATAAATAACCATGGAGCTCCGCTTTTAGGCTTGGCTAAATCTATATATTAATTTCTTGTAGTAGCAAAACGAAGAAAATGAAATTATGTCCTCAGCGAAATAAGTTTCCATTTTGTTGTGTTTTGCCCTATTCGTCTTCGCAATTTTTATTTCCACCTTCAAGGCCTTCCCCCTGTCCCTCGCTTGTTTGTTCCTGCCGTGTCTTGCCCGACTTGCCATTATGCCAATTATCATACCTTCCGGCTTTGCAAGAATTGTGGTTATTCCAGGTGACGTGTTACGCCCCCGTTCCGGCGCCGGTTACTGTAATGAACACTACATTGAAAACTTTCCTTGTCAGTTTAATTGTTAAATTTGATTCCTTTTCAATTCACTAATTAAGTTTCCTTTCACCCTTTACGTCATTAGTTTAACACCTTTGAGTTTTACACTTCTTGTAGACTTTGTCTTTAGTTTTTTAGTTACCCTGCGTGTGTGTTGTGTGGAGCTTGTCAGCGCTCATAATAATTTAGCAGAAAGTTACCTTTGACTGTGCAGCGCAAGAGGGAACCGATGTGTCATTCAAGGTTTATGATAGTCCTTAAAGAAAGGTTACAGTGTAGTATTTTGACTTAGTAAAATCGCGGTTTCTGTAGGTTTATTTGCTTCAGTTTTACACGTATCACACCTCAGTTTTGGAGGTTCTATTTTGTTTCTTCATTTGCGAGACTTTCTGTAATTTTCATTCCTTGTAGTTTAGGTTTCTGTTTTATATAGTTCTTCTATAGGATTTGTGCATTTGAAGTTATTTTCACGTTTCAATATCATAGTAGCACTCCCAAATGTTTCATCAAAGTTATGATCGGAATGTCCGCTGTTGTTCATATGCGATTCCTATTGTAAATTTCTTTAGCACTTAGTGATTAGTTTATTGATTGCATTGTGTTTCAGTTTACGTTCGAATATTGTCAATTAAATCACCGCTAATCAAAGTTGGTTCTCCGTGATACTTTTAGCCTTATTCGACCAGTAAAAACAATCGCTATCCAGCTCATCGCTGCAAGTTGTCTGGCTTGTGACTCCGCGCCTTTCAACAGACGCCGTGAGCGGCGCTACAGGTTACCTTTAACCTAATTGCTATTGACGATCGTATTAAGTTCCTCCAGTCAAATCACTTGTCAACAGCTTATTCCAAGCAGAAGCAATCCTTAAAGACTGGATTTGAAAGCTTCCTTGTGGCCTTGCCAAGCTAAAAAACGCTTTCTGAGGCCAGCCCCCTGGATGTTTGTCGTTTCCTGGTGTTTAAGGATCCCAAAGGCACGGACGCCCTTATCTTGGCCGAACGAGCCTCTCTCCTTGCCATTGTCCCTTACTTCTTGCGTATTCCACAGTGGATTCCTATATTGGAACCTGGAACCGAACACCAGCTTCTGCTAGGGTAATCCAGCCACTGATCTTCTGGCCAAGCAGTACCTAAAGGAAGTTACAGCTGAACAACTTCAGGCTCGGGTTACCGTGACTCCCAAGCAGGCCTCTCCCATTTTCTTGGACAAGCTCCTCTTACTTTTACGTCATCTTGAGAAGCGTCTTCTCTCATCCCTTACGCCGTGTGATATTTTTGTTACTGCAACAGATATAGCATTCTTCAAGACCCTATTCTTCTCCGGAGATAGAGGAGATGACCTAGAGGAGGTGACCTAGGGCAGGTAAAGACTCCTGAAATCGCCCGCTTCCCAGATGATAATAGTTTTTTTGGTCAATCACATTTGGGGAAAGACTCTGAGAGAGGGTTCCTCGAATATTTTTGGATGCGTCGCCATCCTAATCCCATTTTATGCCCAATTTAGGGAATTGAGACTTGCGTAGCAATCGCTCATGAATTGGGAATTATTCTTTCCAGTGACTATTTGTTTCGTGCCACTAACCAGCAGGACCAAGTTGTCGATAAGCCCCTTTTAAGCCTTACGGCTGAATCCCTTAAAAAGTACCTCCGAGATGCCCAGATTGACAAAGGTGAAACCCTACACAGTTTTCGTTCACGGTTCCGGCTGTGCTATTACCCTAGCATTGTCGGACTCTCCACTGGCAGATGTCATGTCCCATGTTGGTTAGTAGTACTCAAAAACGGCGTTGTATTACCTTAAGTTAGCCGATGTCCTTCGGGCTGGGGCCCCCTCTGAACTTTTTGCCTCAAATACCTTTTTGCCTCAGTCTCAGGAAGCCTCGCGCGTTCATGGCGATTTTAATAACCTAAAGAATATCGTAACCGCTTTTCCTGCTCCATCCTCTTCTAAACGTCTACTTCCTTCTTAATTTTTTTTTTTGTTTTTGTTTTCTCCCTTTTGTGCCCCTTTACAGTTTTGGGTTTTAGCTTTGAATAATTTTCTTTTGAGACTGGGTATGTTGGATGGTTTGTATATTCTATGATGCCTCGTGTTCTAGTATTATTCCTGTATGGCCGCCAGGCCTCCACGCGTCAGTAGGAGTCTGGGTAAGATCGATGTAAATAGGTTACTATTTACAGCGGTCTTACCCAAGCGACTATAACAGGTATCGCCTACTTCAGTTAATTATCGTTTCGATAGAAGGCTCTAGCATTTTCTGTAAGGCGTCCTCTATTTCCATCTACACTTTCTTGCCTGTACTCCTTTCCAATGGCCGCCTTCGGATCACCTTTGCCCTCCCTCTCCTCCAATTTGTCAGGGTACTTACTGTTCTTTATATTGTCATCTGAAGGTGGCCACCAGACCTCCATGCCTCAGTAGGAGTGCGGGTAAGATCGGCGTAAATAGGTTACAATTAGAGCTACATATTACGCAAAGACAACTTGAATCTCCTGGAAGACGAAACGCAGCTCAGTTGACAATATGGAATAAAGCGCTGTGTTACTGCACTACCACACGTACGCAATGCGTGCCTATTTTTTTCTAAAGGTGACAGCAATTGTTTCTTTCTGAAAAAGGATTAATAGGCTGGTAGCCAGGTTTTTAACCTCAGAAAATGATCTGTTTCGTCGTATGAACGTGTGAGCCAAAGGGCCTCTGCTGGCACGACTTCTGGGTGACCCCTTAAATGGTCTTAATAACCCCCGACTTGAAAAAATTGACTGGAACGCTGCAGTTCAATACCACGCAACTCAGTCCCTTCTGTTTTAAGTAACACGCACCACAGGCAACCCATTGTACGCTCATGGACCGTCTAGTTAAAAGAAAAACTACACTCTAGTGACACGTTGACATAAACGATCGTTCTTCGATCGTGGATGCTTAATTAGAAATGCGTTTTTTGCAAAAGGCTACAGATAAGAATTTTTTTATATTTGCGATAAATAATTCTCTTAAGAAAACAAACGCCGCATCGTAGCGGTGAATACCTTAAATTAATCCAAAAACGTTGTTTTGCGCTTAAACAAATACTGTGACTCTGATATTGCAGTTCTGTCCAGTCATACAGAATATTAAACATTCGAGACCGGACTAACTTGAACGATTTTATTTGCAGAGCGGTTCCGTTAAGTCAATAAACACACACCGACAACTACACATTTCAAACGTTTTACTGAATTAACAGAGAACTCTTATCACAATGTGAAATTGGGGAGAAATAGTTCTCTTTAAACAAACCTTAATCCAGAAAGATTTTTTAGAAACGATCTATGTAAAATGTATTATCTAACATTGGCTTCGCGATTAAGGAAAGAGCGAAATGTAAATAATGTTTGCAACAGAGTAAATTGTTTTATTGTGAACAAGATTAATCCTGCAGCTGGCACATGGAAAATGCTCTTCCTTTGGTTCGGCGCGTTCGTGTTCACCTTAATACCTATAAAGGAGATGTGTAAATTGTTTTGTTTTTTTTTTATGCAGGCGAAGGAGTCATCAGTTTGCGCAATTTGGTACACAAGAGTTTTTCAACACATTTATCCGCCTTTTATAATATTTTCCAGCTTGATTCTTTTGACTTTTTGAAAGAGTCCCGCAAGTACAATTCCAGTACGATTGGTTAGGTTCGTTTTGTCCGAGGAATTCTGAGAAGGCCTCTGTATGCTATAGGGGAGCCACAGTACTGACAACATTCTCCGAGCAACTCCGAGCAAATAGGGGTAGGTCCCTGTAGGGATGCAACGCGGAGCTCCGAACAGCTCCGAACAGCTCCGAGTAACTCCGTGCAAATAGGAGTCGGCTCCTGTGGGGTAAGGCACACTCACACTTTACTTCTTTAGGGATTGGTGAGTAGCAAAAGTGGTGACGTTCAAGGTCTTATCAGCATCGTTATCGTTTTTATGCACGTGAGCTCATGGGAATGACGTCATGGGATTCAAGTTGGCGGACAGAGTCTTGATTGCTCGCGTTTTTATTTGTTGCCCGGAGCAAGTGATATACAATCCCGGTGGTCCGTCATTGGTTCCCGAGGATGCCGTCAAGGACGTTTAAGGTCGGTGACATTGCCACCACTCTGTCATTGGCCCGTAAAAGTGGCGTCAAGGACGTCCACGTGAACAAGGTTTTGTATAAAAAAAGAGCAGTCCCCACCAAGGCAGTCACACCATGAGTTTGGAGACTTGCTGTCGACGCTTTGATGTGCTCTTGGATCGGTTGTTGTGCAACATTTGTCGAGAAGAGAAAGATCAAGTGCCTGTCAAAGCCTTGGACACTTGGAAACCCGATAGCAATTGCAACGAGTATCGTTTCATCTGCTAGTTTATCAAATAGTGTTGTGGAAATCAAGTTTGCGTTTTGAAATGTTCGTCTAATACCCGACCCAAATTTTTTCCATTTTTTGTCTCTTCCGTTCTCAGTTTAAAACTTTTGGAAATTTTGCTCCGGATCAAAATACGGGATACTTTCTTCTGCGAATTCAGTCAGTAATTCGAAGAAGGGAAGTAGCACGTGCTTTGGGAAGTCTTTGCGAGCTTTTCCGATTGCCATTCGCGCGAAAATAAAGACATCTCTAGCATGTCGTATATCTGATATGACAGTATCAAACCAAGACCTTCGTGACAAGCACTTGGCTAATTTCCAAAGCTGACTACGACGACACTCCAGCCATTTTAAAACGTGGTCTACCACAGGCATCCCACGTAATTATACGGTTTAAGGATGGTGCCTACTATATTGTTATTGTGCATACGTTCTGCGCATCTCCAGATACTCGGGTTTCCTATCGGTGATGCTTACCAATACAGTGATACTTTTGCGCGGTTTAAACCTTTCCGGAGAAAGTAGATCTTAGTAAGTACTCTACGTATTCAAAAAGAAAACTGTGGGTAACCATGCATTTTTGAGAGATAATTAAGCTTCAATTTGAGAAAGAACGCCATACATTGCTTGTATTTTAAAGCTTTTTACAAATATTCATCAATTATCTTTGAAAAATGCGTGGCGACCCCCAATTTTCTTTTTGGATTTCAATAACACTTGTCAAGATCTACATTTCCTTCATAATCATAAACCGGGGCAAAATTACCTTTGAATTAGTAGGTACCGTCCTTAATATCACTACTTTAAATCGAGTTTAAACCAATGATATTATTGCGTTTTGGCTATGTTGCCGTAGCCGTCGTCATTTCTCGAAAAACCCTACTTTTAACTTGACGAGTCTGAGTTCATAAAGGCGCATAATCTCGGCGATCAAACGACAACAATTCAAAATGTCAAAACACTATTTTGGGGTCAGTACGCAGCTATTACAACGGTTCTAGGGATTGGTTTAGAAAACAATGGACACAAAGAACGATGCAAAAGAAACAATGGCCGGACCCTAACTCTAAAAACAATAGAGCTGCGTCCAAAAGGGATCAAATGAAATTAGAGGTTGTAAAGAGCTGCGTCCTATCTCCTATTTTGGACCTGACCATTAAATTTTTCCAGTTTTCACAAATGAAGGTATGGTACAATTGACCACACAAATGTCTTCTTCTTCTTCTTCTTCTTCTTCTTCTTCTTCTTCCTCGTGTGCCCACCTCATTCTTGTGAGCGTATATAATGTATACTCTATTTTCGAATTCCCCATAATGCACTTTGTTTGCCCCCCAAATTTTGCATAAAGCATTGTTTTCAAATTCTCTTGGGAATATGCAGTGTTCCCAAGAGCATTTGAAAACAATAGTTTATGCAAAATTTGGGGGACAAACAAAGTGTATTACGGGGAATTCGAAAATAGAGAATAGGTGTTTAAAATAAGACTTAATTTGTAAATTAATTCAATAACTTGATTGACTAATTAATTGATTAATTAATTTTAGATGCATGGCAGGTGTAGATTCTGCTATCAAAGCGATTTAAACTGGGCGCGCGAGCTCGTTCAGATGTTGTCTTCTTTAATCTGCCTTGTGCATCGTGAACCAATAATTTCGAGAACTGTTCCAGTGGTCGAATCCTTATCCAGTTGAAAGGCTTTCGCGATCGAAATGTGCGTATGGTCTAATGGGAAGGTGGCGTGTAGTATTTAAACAATGTGTTTGAGATGTTTTTTGATATTTTTCTAATTTTTCCCCAAATTCTTTCCATATAGGATGGTTTCTGTAAACTAGAGGCGCTTTGGCTCGAATCTTGTTTATAAACCCTCGCCAGAGCTGTGCCAGTAAGGAAGACGCCACAGCCTTCGGATAACTTGTGTGGCCGATGTTCCTAATGGTGACGGGCACGAACATCATTGCCTGACCGCGGAATTTTAAT
>NC_090885.1:26266443-26273943 GCF_036669925.1 Montipora capricornis
TAAAAAGACGTGTCATCAGCGTACTGGTAGCAGGGTAATTGCAATTTTCCTTGTGGGTCGGCAACGTAAAGATTGAATATTACTGGTCCCAAGATTGATCCTTGTGGGACGCCGAACTCCACAGTGGCAAGGCTAGATTTCTTACCGTCGATCAGCACCAGTTTTTTCCTGCCGGTAAGATAGTTGATCGTCCAGAGCAATGCGGCAAGGTGTGGTTCTGTGGGAAGAGATGACGAGTGGCATTCTTACGATGTATGGCAGGTGTGTTCGCATAAAAAATTCATTTTGGTCCTTAAATTCTTCCCGTACGGAATGGTTTCTGTGAACGAAGAGCGCCGTTTCGCGAATGTCGTCTATGAACGTCCATGAATTCGCCCCTGTATTTTCTTTATGGTACGAATTAAGACGCTTTAACTAGAGGGATACATTTTCGATTTGCGTGAGGTATATGAAGCGCTTTAAGGACTGCTTCGTTTTTTACCCTCATTTCGGAAATAAAAGCTAAGGTGCTGCGAGCTGCCTAAGTTGATGTTTAGAGCAGCAGGGTTGGTCTTACGCAAGTTCTGGTTCTGGTTCCTTTGGAAAAGAGTCAAGTCCACTGGGATAGAAGAAACACAAATCAAAATCGAAATGATGGCATGCGCTGAGGAAGCAACAACTCTAATCTTAGGTCAATGTAACGGCGCTTTCTGGTCGAAAGCGCGCTGCACCAGTAAAGCCAAAAACATGGACAATTTTCATGGATTTTTTTAAAGTTTTGATTATGTTGCTTTGCCTCTCGCTTTGCTCACTCAGCAGTAATAAATAGAGGACGAAATTGTTCATGAAGCAGTTTGAACATTTTAGTCATGAAATTACCAAAATACACTTTTCATGGATGAGCCTGGGGAATTTAAAGGTACGATATCTGCGAATGCGCAAGCGCAAACCTTTAGCAAGCAAAGTACAATGCACGTAATGTACGTACCATGTAGAACACAAGCTCCATCCTACCTCCAAATATTTATGGCTGAAGATCACACTAACGGGAGCGTACGCTGCCGTGAAAAAATAATCTGTCGAACATAGTCCATGCAGTAGCCGACATTTCCCTCCCTCTTTACTCCGTTGGGAGACAAGGTATCTGATAATCCCAACAACATCGACGAGAGTAGACTTCCACAAGGCGACCTGACCGGCGAGAATCCCAGGAGAAAGTGTTTTGACGAGCGAAGCTTGATTTTCCGGAAGCGAAGTGGATGTCTCACACCTTCTAAATGAGACGAAGGACTTTTCGAAAGGCTAAGAAGAGAGTGGTATAGGCAAAGTGCAGGTCGAAATCCCGGGGTAAATCGACACGGTACGACGCTCTGGCACACAGTGCAGAGGTCCACAGGCTCTACTGTCATTTTTCCTATAAAGCTAGAGAAGCACGCGTTTTAATTAGTTTTAATCAGCGGAGAGAATTAAGGAATTTGATGAAGAATTTGAAGGAAAATAACTAGTCTTTTATAATCATTGCCTTTCAAAATATAAACGGCTCTTTTCAAAACTAACCCAGTTCTTTTCAGAACTTGACCACATCTTACATAAGACAATGATAAAAGATGCTTATTTTAATTAAGCTCTATTTTCTACTCAATAATTAGAGGGAAAGGTGCGATTGCGGTTAGCTTATAAGACGCACCCTAATTTTGATGTAGATTTTTAGGAAACAGCAGAATTTCTCGGGGGAAAAACGTGCACCTTACAACCGAATAACTGCGGTATTTGCTATTTTATTTTGTTTTCTAGCATTTTCGTTGACGACCGCGTCGTCGATCTTAAAGTCCAATGTTGAAAGAGGGAAAAAAGGGCGTCGACTTCATTCAACATTCGCAAAAACAAAAGAAATGTTGAATGATTGTTGAAACAAAGTTTAAAAACTTTTAAACTCATTCAACATATAGACCCAACTTCGCTTCAACATGGTTTGTAATCGTGCTCGCGGGGAAATTAGCAAGTAAAGATAGACGAGACAGTTGTAACACAACTTTGTATTTAAGACCTAAATCCTTCGATTCCTGTTTCATTTTCACGTCACGCTTCAAGTCCCATGCTTCCACTACAGGTTGAAAGGGCGAGGAGAGCAAACGGTTTCCACATCGCTGTTCAACAAAATCGAAGACGTTTTCCCGGGCATTTTAAACTTAAAAAAACTGGGCTGCCTGTGGTACGCGTTAGGCACTGAGTTGGGTGGTATTGAACTGCAGCGTTCCAGTTATTTTTTGCAAGTGTTGGGGGTCACCCAGACGTCGTGCCAGCAGTGGCCCTTTGGCTCACACGTTCGTTCAAAAGAATTATTTCGTAATGTCCTGTCCTGTTTTGAGGTCATTTACTTTCTTAAGCTTTGGCAATAAATTCAGTTCAAAGATCACAAAACACGCTCTTGAGTAAAACTCACTCGTTTCCTCTTAAAGGTCAAAAAAACTAACTGCAAATTGCTCTGGCGGACATTTTCCTGCATGTCTTGCAGTTGCACTAAGCAAGCGTTTATTCCACACACTAAGGAAGGATTGAATATGTGTTTCTGTTTCATAATTCCTCTTCTTTTCAGTCTAATCTGATGCCAGGTCAAAATTATTTTGGACTTTACGTTTGCACCAAATAGCATCGCAAAAGCCGGGAGTTAACAGTAAAGGACAAGCCAAAAGTCAAATGAAGAAAAAATAACATGGTTTTTATATAAAACTCTGAATTCCAAATTCTCAGCGAGAGATTAACGACATTCAATCGTAAAAACACTAAAATTTCAGTTAATGATGTTCTGTCAAAAGGAAGAAATTGATCACGTGCTAGGCAATCACAAAGGTGCACGTGATCACTTTGTGTCAAGGTTCTTGTTTAATGAACTACAGGGAAGAATGTTAATCGTTTCTTGCTTTTTAGCCAAGAAACATCCAACTTCCGTTTTTTAACTCTTACCTGGAAGACTGTTTATCAAACCCTTCTCTGAAGAACCATTTCTTTCAATAATGAATCAAAAAATGGACAACAAGCTATCTTTCGACTAACTCTTCACTAACAAGATTTAGTCAAATTTTAAATTGTTTCTGTTTACCTGAAGACTGTGCAGAGTTGAGCACAAATAAATAAAATTATAAATAGCTAGAAAATTGTTAACACACATCTGACACATCCACTCAAGGTATTCGGTTCCTTCTCTGATATCCAACCGGAAAAAATTACCAGAGAATTTGCCGTTTGGTTTCAGTGTTGTGCATAACAGCACAGTTAGGAGGGGGTGTTAGGTCTCAGTTTTGGAGATTTTGGAGGGGGTGTTAGGTCTTAGTTTTCGAGGTTTGGAAGAGGTCTTAGCTCTTAGTTTTCGAGACACCCTGTACTGCTCTCTTGTCAGATCGAATCTGGAATACTGTTCAGTCGTCTGGTGTCCATTCACCAAGAGAAACAAACTTGAGATAATTCAGCGTAGGGCAACTAGGTTCATTTTAAAATTGAATGAACCATACGATGTCGGTGTAAGTAAACTCAATCTGTTAACTCTTGAGCAAAGACGTTTCGTTGTCGCTGTTACCTTCTTGTTTAAGGCTCTCAACGTCAATTTACAGAACTCTCAAGTCTTGAATATTCCAAAGAGTGAGATGCTTGCTGGAGTCGCGGCAAAGACGCGGGTGTCCTGTGTTTCGCGTACCGGAGGTGCTAAAAAATTCTAGGGGGCTCTGGGCATGCTCCCTGGAAAATTATTGCAAATTGCTGGTAATGCACCGTTGAGTCCGCCATTGTGGTTTTTGCATGCTGCTTGCTAAGAGAGCCCACGTTATTATGGTCGGCTAACATGAGCTAACATATCGGCTTATATTTCATATATTAAAGAGGGAAAGTCCTGAAGAAACAGGAAAATTAGTCGCACACGAACAGATTGAACATTGGCCGAAGTTCAGTGCCAGTGAAGGAACAAATTCGGAAGTCATGAGCATTTTGAAAGCTAAAATGGTAGTTGCCTACCAGAAAAGTGGCAATACGTGAGAAATGCTTGTGTCAGCTTGAGAGCGTGAGATTGCATCGAAATGCGTGAGACTCGCGCTCAATGCGTGAGACTTGAGACCTCTGCATTTAGATGTTGACTTTTCTCAATTCTTAGATTTTTATAGCCAAAAGGACCGTTACTTACTGAGACATTTCGATACTAAATCCAGAGGTGCCAACCTATGGAGATCTAAAATCTGGAGATTTTTTCCATCCGGTCTCCCCACCCCTCCCCCCTCGATCAACCTACCCACTCCCCCTCCCCTCCTCTCCCCCCCCAAAAAAAAACGCACCCACCCATCCCCCAGCAGCTCCTTCAGAATACAAGAATATTCTGCCGCCATTGTGAATGTGCGGGAAAACAGGGTACTTATGTCAAGACTTTTTGTTGGTTAATCGGAGATCCAATCAAACAATCGGTTGTATGGCTATGACGGCTGAAGGAAGCCATTTTGCTTAGTTCTATTAACTTGTGTTTGAGACTCAGAGATGAAGAAATGCATTAAGAAACAATGAAACGAGTTTGAAAAAATCGATTTTTTTAAAACTTGGGGATGCAATTTGAGTCTAGAATGGAGAAACGTCTGTGAAAGGTTCAGAGTCGTTTTTATCCGGGAGATTTAATGACCCGTACGGGAGACTGGGAGATTTGTTCCATATCCGGGAGAATTGGCACTTATGTAAATCGTTAAAACAGAAATATGCCAGGACAAACTTGAACAAAAACAGTTACTTTTATAGGATTGTGGATAAATGGAACACTTTGCCTCTTGACGTCCGTTCGGCATGCAATGTTGACAAGTTTAAAGCTAATGTTATTAAATTTGAAACAAACTTGTAAATATTATTGCAGTTTTAGTGAGGTTATTGCAATTTTTATAACTTTTATGAGGTGATTTGTTTTTATATGATGTTACGCAACTCTTTTGACAATTATCCTTATGGCTTTTTTTTCCTCTTTCATTACTATTTTTTGTCGTTGTTGTAAATATGCCATTAAATTGTAATAAATAAATAAATAAATAAATAAATAAATAAATAAACTTCTTTCCCGTGGCGTAAGGGAGCAGATGGGCAAGACATTTCAGGATTGCTACACAACATTCTAGGTACCTTAGTAACCGCGGCCTTTCTCACCTTTCTCTCTGGCAAAGATCTTTTCCCTCTCTCATCTCACTCCTAAGTGCATTGCGTTGGTGCCTAAACGACAAGACAAGAAATTCTGATTATGTGGCTTTGATGTACTTGGTAAAATCGCCTCTTCTCGCCAGTAAATTGTTTTTACGTGTAACACTGAGTGATGAAATTGACAACTGCGTGCCAAACGCAGAAGGAGCTGATGGTGTGTCGAAGTTCGAAAAGTGACATTGCCTCAGCTTTACTCACCAAGTGATCGTTTGGAACAGCCATTAAAACAAATACTTCACGTTACACCTACGGCTGTGTGACATTTGCGTCAAATGAGTTTCTGGAGGACAAATTCTCAACCAGACTCGGACTTGTCTGTCACTGGTAAATCCACTTTTCGTCATCAGAGACCATTGAGTGGTCACCGTGTACGGGGAGGAAGTACGAAGTCACACATTTTTGGTATTTCTGATACTCCCAGTCAAGGGGAACTGACACGAAAAAACGCAAATAGTCTCGAAGGCAACACAGCATCAGCAGCAACAAGTTCAGTTCATATTACCCCAGAGGCACCACGTCCTTCAAGTGGTCACCCACCAAAGATTGCAACAGGGTCTAATGCTAATGTAAGAACAATGATGATAGGGAGCTTACGCAACAGGACGGCTGGAAGACTCAGGACGGCAGAATGACAAAAAAATGTTGTGTAAGACCGGGAATGCACAGTCTCGTGCGACATTTTTTCGCCATTCTGTCGTCCTGAGTCTTCCAGCCATCCTGTTGCGTAAGCTCGCTATTGTTAGTTTTCACATCACATCATCATTGCCATGTTCGTGGACAAAAACAACATATCTCTCGTAATCTCCTTTTGTTTGTCCACTAGCAATAAATTTATTGTTCATGAGACACCATTGCAAACGATCTTTATGGTGGTGGAGATGGTAATGATTGATTGGCCTTTTTTATACTAGAGATGCACAATCTGTCCAGATGAACTGTGTCTCTCATGTTATCCGTCTAGTGTAAAGACGGGATGATCTATATCAGATGCATAATTCATCTGGGACAAACCTGTGCAAACACTTTTTTCTGCATCTGTTAAATTTGTCTAGTATAAAGACAGGCACAAGATGCTATCCAGTTTAGTGCATCTTGGAAGAGTTTGTCCCAGAGGAATTATGCGTCTATAGTATAAAAACGGCCATTGATTCATGAATTTAGTGATTGAGTGATTTTCTTGTCAAGGCATTCCAGACAGTTTTTAAAGACGGAAATAGCAGTGAATTTCATCTCCACTGAGTGTATACTGTAAGAGTCGGTAATGCTGAAATATTCAGTGTTCTCCCCAGGATTTTGGGAAGGCCAGGGGGCATTCTGTCGGAAGCTTAATCTACCATACAAAATTAAGACTTACAAAAATAGCAAAAGCGAATTGTCATGCTGTCTAGGAAAACATAAAACTAAAAACATGGAACATCCACCCAAACAGCACACTCTTTGGGCCCTTTGATTGTGTTTTCTGCACAACTTGCACAACATACCACTACCACTATTTAGTATTATCATCTTCGTTAGTCTTAAGAAGCCAAGGGAAGTCCTTCAGCCATGTTGGATCAAACCCTGATTTTCGGTGTTTGGAATCTGTGGATGTTGACGGACCTTGTGTTGTTTCCCGTGGCTGGACTTCTTCATCCAAATTACTTACACTCTTATATCTCTTTTCCAGGGTGAAAAAAGAACTTAATTTACTTTGACTAGCTTTTCGTTTCTGTTCAGAGGATCCTGAGTTTGTCGAAGCCGCCATTTTTTGACAACCTTCCACGCACGTAGGAATTGAGTTTAGTATTCCATGTAATATCCGTTAAGTGCCCTTGAATTTATGGCAAACTGAAAGACGGCTGCCGTTCAACGAAACGAGCGGATGACAAGTTTCATCACCTTTCATGGAAGGGTAAATGAGCTGAAACCTTATCAATTGCGAGAAAACACAATGAGAAAACACTAGACAATGCTTCAGTATCTTTATTGAGTGTTTTTCTTTTTTTAATTATGGACAGGATCCCAGTTTTAGATGTTAAACTACGTAAGGTCACTTGTTTTAAGCCAGGCGGCAACGATTTTTCAACGAATCAAGCCAGGCGGCCCGCCTGGCCTGAAATACCTGGGGAGAACACTGATATTGACAATGCACTCCTTGAACCCTTCACACACTGATTATGCAAGGTGTCTATTCAGTGGGTGATCATGAAATTATTCTGTTGTTTCTGTGCAGGTATCTGTGATAAGCAAGTCTCAATTGGATAATGCTAAAAAGTTAGCTGAGGTTAGTTATTTAAACATATGTCAAGAATTGATTTGAAGCAACTT
>NC_090885.1:26278943-26298943 GCF_036669925.1 Montipora capricornis
TCCGCACCGGTCCACGAATCAGACATTTAGGACAGCATCCAGTCAGAGGAAGACTCGTCCTCTTCTATCGGCGAGTTGTTCGACAATCCAACAACGCCTATGCAAATCCCAACAGATCGAATCTCTTAAGTCCAGCCCAATGCACGGTCATTGAGGACATCATTGCGGAAATGGTTTCCAATGTCTTTGTAGCCTTTCGTATGCCTGAACGACTGGACTCGTCACCTCAAGCGGTTCTACGCCCTCTTACTCCCAGTATGGCCTCTCCTTTGGGTCTTTTCTAGCCAGTGAACCATAATTTGGAGGACAAAATTATTTTTACACAGTGAGTACGTAGACCTTGCATTGTTGTTACCCGAATCACTGAATGAGACCCAGACCTCCAAACTTCAGCCAAGATTGGACGATTTGGCCCTAGGCCCCATGGGTTCCCCTTTTACCATGGTCGGGAAGAGAAGACCCACATTTGACTCTGTTCACTAATGGTTGGACGCCTATATGGCATTCATGCTGGCTAGTTGCTGCCTACCCTAGCTAATCAAATGCCAGCAAAATTTAATTATAAGTAGAGCAGTAACTAAGTTAAAGGGCATGGCTTGGTGTTCTTATGACCAACACTTTTGCTGGTGCGCTACGATGACCCGTTCGTCCATCAGCTCACCAGGACACTGTAGACCTGGAGCTGTGGACCGTAACATTTTCATGTTTAGCTAAGCCCCATTGCTCCATTTGCTCGAGTTCCTACCACACTCAGGACGACTGTCCTTTCGCTGATCCCAAGGGAAAACCTTGCCGAGTCCAGTCCACTATAGGCTGCAATTTCAACAAGCCCTCATGGTCCTGGTGCTGCAACTGTAACTGCCCGCACCTTTGCCACTGCCAGCAACCACCAGGTTACCCCTGGGGTATTTTGCAACATCTGTCCTATATTGCAGTCCTGGCTTAGTCCTAGGGATTTTTCTATGATCTGGACTGCCTTTACTTCAGCTTTTTTTGCATTATTTTCTCTACTGTAACAAGTATCAGTATGTTTGTTCCAGCACTGATCTTTCTGTTGATTGCATTTTGTTTTTATCCTAATCTTGATTGCCCGCAGTACATGACAGTTTGCATAAGGTCGTCAAAAACCGACAAATTCCAGTTAGTGCACTACCTCACGCTCTCACATACTTTTTTCCCCGTTTCACCATTATGGCCATGCATAGATATGTCCTCCTAACCATGCCAAGTCAGGGACTACTTTTGTGCTTTCAATCGGAGCGCCATCTTACCAGGCCTGTTGTTGCTCAACTTCTTGGAGATAGCGCCATTGTGGTTGGTCTTCTCCACCATACCCTTAAGGGCATAGCTTTTGCATCAGGGCCGCATCTATGGCAGCTGCTGCCGGCGTGCCAGATTGGCTCATTAAGGTACTCTGTCACTGGTCTTCTGACTGCCACCAGCTCTATAATATTATTATTTGTACTCCAAAGAGTGTTTACATGCAGTCGCACGTAAGATGGCTTCTGTTACCGACCAGTTTTTCGCACATGTGAATCTTGCTTTACGTGTGTTTGTCTTGGGGGGATGCAGTGCCTTGTACGTGTCTGGCAGTTAAGTCTGCTCAGCAACTTCCCCAAAGCTTGTTGGCTTGTTTGCCTTAGTTTGTACATTGCTTGACAACCAATACTCTTGTCCGATCCAGCACGTGCAGTTTACCAGTCAGCTCATAGTGGCGGGGAAATAAGTGAGATTGTTCTATGTCCCGCAATCCAGAAGTCGCATAGGCTAACCACCGGCAAGACAGTGTCCCCTCAAAAACGCTGATGTGTCTGTTGTCTCGTTCTATTGCGCCTTGCATTATGCGTTTAAAAGCTAAACATGTTGATACCAAGGAACAGTGATATTAAGGCACTTGATCACACAGTGCTTTCAGTGAATAGAAGGGAAGGAACAAAATGAAAATAAGTCAGCATTTCTCAGTCATCTTGTTCCCTTCTGTTGCTGAGCCTTGCCCTGGGGTAATTTAAAGCTCTTTACCTAGAATGCAAATACTTCTTAATTTTCACCTTTCTGTCTTTGATTCTTGTGTCATGGAAGTTACCTTTGGTGCACATGTTCAATGATACCAGTTGATTTTTAACTCTTATTGTGTCTAATTTTTCCTTGAATTCATGAGTAATCACTTTATCCCAACAATCAAAGGAATAATCTAATATAACTCAATTTTGCATGTGAAAACTGTATGCAAGCAAGTCCAGTTGAATATTTTTGTTTACTCAACTAAAAATTTCCTCACATGACTTTAAGTTAATAATTATTGTGATTTATGTGCTCTTTAAACAGCTGCTTCAACCACTGACAGTGGATGGTCCTTATTTGCATACTCCCGACTCTTGCAGCAGTGTGAGGTACAGCTCAATGGTGTCTAGGGAGCATTCACAAACTTGTTGGGGGGGTGGACTGGTGAGAAATTGGGGGGTCCCCCATAAAAATTAGAGGTAAAAAGGAAGGTGTTTAAAAGATATAAACACTCTCATGGGGGTTACCGTATTTTAAATAATGAAAACAAAAATTGTCATTAACCAATGTAAACGCAATAATTTACAAAATAATTATAATATTCAAGAGTGTAAAATGGGGTTGACAGGCCTACATTACTCCCTTGTACGTGGTCTGGTTTCCTTTTCCTTCATCATAATTAATTTTTGCTTTCTTGGGTGCACATTTGAATGGACACCCCTTTTAGCCTGCTCCCAGTAAGATTTCATTTAGCAATGGTTTTTATTCTATGAGACTTTAGATTTGGACCTTCATACAATCTGTACTACTGTGTGATATTTTTTTCTTCCGAGAAAATAGTTTGTTATCATGATCGATGATATATGTTTAGTTTCTTGGTGTTGATTTTCTCTGCAGCAGGCCAGGGTTTTCATTTTAGGCCGGAGGCCAAATGTTTCGTCCGATGGTTTTCCATTTCATGTCCAGTACTTTGATGCCAATATTATTTTGAGGGGTTTGTTTTATTATTTATTACTGGGCTTCTGATAGGATGTGGAAAAAATTAAAGATTATGTGGATATTACACTGGGTTATATGCAGGAATGTAAAAAAATTATAGAACTAATAATTAGGCCATCCAATTTATTTACATGCTTTTGGTAAATCAGGACTCGAAATTGCGATCAATACAGTCTGAATTGCAACCAGTACAGTGACTGTCACATTTGCGACTGCATTTTTTCCCTTTGCGATTAAGATATCTGGAGGAGTGAATTTTGTTTCAATTTGGTTGGACCACGATCCATTCCTCCATCATTCACCATTTTCAGCGGTTTTTTACACATGCGTATTGCGGGCTCCTATTCTGTTTTGTAAGACTTCTTCGCAATGACTGTCTGTACTTTTACAAATGATGCAATTTAATTTGGGACTATAATTTGCGGCTAAATTTTCATATCTTGTTGTATTTTATTTTTTAATTTCGAGCCTAGGGTATGTTATGAAAACGATTTAACTAGAGTCGAGGCTCATTGCCGAAAAATGTGTGGAATGGCATGTTTTTTTCAACGTTCAAGTAAATAAGCGTTTCAAAATAGTCAATCTCTTTGGATTTTATGTTTGTGAGGATGGTACATGTAATCAGCTGCTTTGTAACTAATATCAAGAATTTTTTCTGTTTTATGCGGAAAATATCGTAATTATATGGAGGATGCGGATTTTAGGGAATTATGCGGATCGGCATCGCCGTATCCTGTCAAATGCCATGTAAATTATTATTAAAATTTGTTTTTACTTACTTTTTAATCAGAATTTGAGTGAACTCCAGCCTTGCCTGGGAAACTGATTCTTGGTTCCAGAAACACTGGAAACAGTGTTTCTGAGTGTTCTACATGTATTTTAGAAATTTCCTGAGGGGGCATGCCCCCAGAGCCCCCTAGCTAGGTAGCTTGCGCCTGCGGCCCTCGAAATATGCCTTGCGGTGCTGTCACAAATATGTCCGCTACTTTACATAACTGTTGAAAAGCCTGTCTCTGCAGTAATGTTAATGTGACCTTTTGGCCTCATGCTTTTGCATCAATTTTCAACCAATAGGCTTGTCAGTGGTAGAAGTGAGTGATTCTGCGTTTAAAGGTTTGACCAGGGCCCGGGATCTTTTTGTTCTTGACCACCTGTTACTCTGATATTTCGCTTGTTCGAAAATTCACCTCCTCAATTTTGCAAAATTTCGCTGATATTTCATTCCCTTTAGCGCAAATTTTTGTTGATACATGTATTTCGCTGCTTCAAAATTTCGCTTCTCCAATTTTTCCAAGCCCTGAGCGAAATGTTGTTTTATCTTACGAAATTTCGCCAACTTCCATGAAATTTTGCATGTCAAATGTGCGAAATTTCCAGCGAATGTTCAACGAATTTTCGACAAATTTCAATCAGAACAAAGCACGAATTTTGTCGAAATTTGCTCTCATTACTTTTGCACATTACTGCATAGGTTGTGCCATGTATCAGCGAGATAGCTGGCTTTCTAAAGGCTTTGTTTGCCTTGTCTTTGCAGGTGTTTTTCTGTTTTTTCCTTAATTTGTTTCTCTTGTTTTTCTGACTTTGTGTATTGGTTTGTGGCCATGAAGTGGTTTGGGGATGTCTCAAATTTTATGGTTACAAAAAGGGGGTCCCTGAAAATGTTTAATTCAGCAAGTAGGGATCCTCCAAATTTTTTGGATGGTAGATAATTTCTCATCAGATACCCCGCCCCCCCCCCCCTCCTCCTCCACAAGTTTTTGTGAACGCTCTTTTAGGCAGTTGCTTTGTATTATACATGTATTTATCACGTGGTATAGTCAAATGCGCACTATTATTGGGTCATTTAGTGGAGCAGCACTTTCTGCTTGATTTCTCATTCATTTGTATGGATATTTTAAGGAACTGGTCATTATTTACGGGGGGGGGGGGGGTGGGGGGGGGGGTTTGGGCTGGTGGAAATGACAATGTGATGCTCAAATTTTTTTTGTGTCCCCCCCCCCAATTAAGAAGAAAATATCACATAACCTATCAAATGTTAAATGGAAATGCAAATAAAATATGGATTGTATTGTGTTACAAAACTCCAGCTGTCCCTGCAGTTTTCCCACTTTGAAAATAAATTGCATAATATATCTTAACTTGTCACACCTATCATCGTCTCAAGTGAAGTGTCTACAAATGTTCTGTGAAGATACACAACTGTCTGATGAATCTGTACAATTATTGATTAATGAATAATTATGTAAAAGACTTCCCAAGAAATAATCATTCAGAACCAGACAATAATGATGGTCAATGATGATGGTGGTTGTGTGTGGTGATGATTTGTGTAACACAGATAAAGAAAGTTTATGGCATTAATAAAAGTAAAAGTAAAAGTAAAAGTAATTTTAATAGTTGAGGGCCTTCCAGCTGTATCAGCAGCTTACAATTTTTGCTGGCTATATACCGGTATTTGAATAATATATAGCCCCCCCTTTTGGCCATGCATAAAAAAATTGGTGACCCACCCCCCTATTTGCACCAGATCCCTCCTTCCCCCCCCCCCCCCCCCCCTTGCTAAATAATGACCATTGAAGACATCATGGTAACCCAATGCTTTGTTGAGCAAAAGTGTAAGTTACGGTGCTTTGTTTTTTCCCAGCATGGCCAAGTGGTCAGCGCACTTGCCTAGTGATTTGGAGTTCCCAGCCTCAACACCCACTGTGCACTAGCTGAAGTTGTTTCAGGTAGTCCATGGTCCAACTTCTCTACTGCACTCGTACATTGTAAATAGCCAACTGGTTTGTCTGACTGGCTAGTTGGGATTCTTAAAGGTCGTTTAATCAGCTCTGTCCTGTTGTATCATAATTTTTCATTGACCCTGAAAAACCTAGGCTGTGAGAATTACTAACCTCTTACTAACCAAGCACAAGGATTGTACTGGGAAATATTGACCCGTGATTGTGGCTGTAAAACTGACCGAGGGCCAATATTCTCCATTACAGTTCCAAGCAAGCGAGGTTAGTAAGTTGTTTATTACACATGTATATGGCATATAATATTATGGCATTGTTTCTTTGAGTGATCGGACACTTCTCCACTTAGTGAATGTTGGTACTCTTTGTCTTCCATTAGCGAACTTGGAGAGTTTAGTTAACATGTAAAACTAAGTTCCTCTCTCTATTATAAAATAAATGTGCTGTTGTGATGAAAAAATGAAATTCTGCATTTTAAAAACCTTTTTTGGTGTTTCACTCAACTTGAATATCCTGAGAGAGAGAAAAAAAAATAAGGAAATGGACCATTTCCAGCTTCACCACAATCACCACCATCTTGGCTTTGTTGTCTTGGCCACCAACACCACTGCAATAAATGTCTTCTGCTAATCAAACACAACCATGTATTTAACAAAATTCTTTCTGGCCTTAAGTTGAACTGCCCAAAAGAATAACAGGGACAGTGAGTGTAACTTACCATAGAACACTCCAGCTCATTATTTTTCTTTTTCTTTTGAGCTGGGGTACACCTCTTCATAGTACAAGATTTCATCCTGTGAGGCCTGGGAAGCCTAAAGGAGGTGATTTGCAAGTGAGTTTCTGGCAGTAATTTTTCTTATGAACTGTTGCACTTATCTAATACAAGGTTAGAATCAGTGGATTGGATAACTGCATTGGGGGAGGGGGGGAGGGGATGAGTTATAATTACTGAATAATTTTATGTGTTGTGATTTGTTGCATCAATAAATACATTTGATAAAAGTAAATTGACCATTCTAATCTTGATGTAAAATAAATAGAGGATATTACCTGATGGCACAAAGATAAGAATTTTATTTCAAGTGGTAAAAACAATATTTTACGAACATACGCAGTGAGTGAGTAAAATGTTGTTTACTAATACGAGAAATAAAATTCTTATCTTCAAGCCATTTGTTATATACAGATGGGAGTGATTTTTCTTTCTAACACCAAGCACAAACTTTATCGCAAATTTTTGTGGCTCGGCGTAGGTCAGAATTTCTTCAATTTTTTCGCATTTCTTCTTCACTTTCAAGGTTCCAACTCCTTGAATAAAAATTTTTGTTTTGTATGAAGTATTTTTCGTCGTGTTACATTTTCTTGTTTCTCAGAGAAGGGTTTTACATCAGCTTCAGAGAACTTCACGAATCTATCGCTCGCCATTTTTCACTGACTGTTTGCTCAAGCAACTATGCAAAGGCAGAAATAAATACCGTCATCAATATCCTCACTTGTGAGGATATGGAAAATGTGCCACTCGGGTCTCGGATGTAGTTTTGTATGAAATTTATGAGTGGTGTATTTTCCAGTAAAACCCTCCTGCCTATAGCAATGCAACTATAATAATTATTGTGTATGTAGTACGGTGTTAACCCATTGACGAGTAAAATCATCTGGTGTTAGACAGTAAAATCTGTTACTGGTAAGACCTACTCCAATTAGTCAATGGGTTAACCCATTAACTCTCAGGGGTTCCCCATTGAAGAGTAAAATCATCTGGCATTAGACAGAGTAAAATACTAAGTCTGGCCGGTTTAAAGTTTGGATGTCAAAGAGTTTTAATTAATTAATATGCAAACAATACGGTAGCAAAGATGTATTAATAAGGTCCCAGTGCCATTGGTAATATTTTGCTGTTTACTTGAATGTGTACTGTGTACCTGAACTTGGTGGTGACTACAGCTGTAGCCCAAATACCAATGGCTTCTCTGGACTCTGCACACTCTCTATGTTCTTCCTTTGGCTGCATATTCAGTCACATAAAAGTGCTAAGGCTCCGAATGCAGTTTACTCGCCCCACACTGCAGGATGAACCTCAGTATGCTGGTATGCAGATCGATCAAGAAGGGTGCTTTCCATTGAGGCCAAAGGGTGATGCATGCATGCAAACCTCACCTCCAAAGCTTAGGGATATTTTAAACCACGGAATTATTATTTATGGTATGGAGTACTTAAGATAATTATTCAGTCTGGCTGGATTGTTTGTTTCTTGTTAATTGAAAAATTTGGGGTATACATGTATTTGAGTATACCTTTAATCAGTGGAAGTGTAAACTGTCGATACATGTAGTACCCATTAACTGTTTAGTCTTTTCAGGCAGGAGCTACATGTGTGGGTAATGGTGAGAGGAATGTACATCATGAAAAGCAATTTGAAGAGCTGCAAAGTGAGGCGAGTATTAAGAAAAAAAATACCAGTTATTAATAATAATGCGGTTGTCAATTGTGTGTCGAACTTAATTAGCAAATTGCTTTGGTTTTGCACTACTTCACCTAATGATTGGTTCAAAGTCCTCACGCCACTTTTTCAACCAATCAGAAGTAAAACCAAAACTAATAGTGGCTCACGCGTGCACATTTTCCGGCGCTTTGTGTCAGCTACCTGTAATTATTGGTTTACTGGATTATCTCAGTCTGTTCTTTGTGATTAATGTTGCCAAAGTTTGTCTCGGTTTTGAAGTGAGTCTTGGTGCTCAACTATTGTAAGGGAAATGAGTCTGATTTGCATAAGAATACGCAACTCATTTCCATTTGAATGGTTGACTGCACCAGGACTCACTTTGAAACTGAGGCAAGCAGCAACTCGGAAATGGGCTATTACATTGGGTGTACTTTGGTTTTGGTTTTACGACACCTGATTGAAACTTACTCTAAAAATGAACGTTCTTTTAATGAAGTGTCAACTGTATTTAGCACTGGGTTACTGTTTGGGGACACTAGCGCAGAAATCAAATCAAATCAAATCAACACATCAAATTGTAGGTTGGTTTTTGAGGAGAGGGAAAAACCAGAGTACCCGTAGTAAAACCTTTATTTGCTCTTGGAGCAATTTAAAGTAGAGAACCAACAAACTCAACCCACACGTGACACCATGTTTGGGAATTGAACCCTGAAACTGCATTGGTGGAGGCAAGTGCTCTCACTGCATGCATGCAGTGCTCAAAATTAGCGGTCGTCCGGTCATCTCAGACAACCAGAAAGTTTACTGGGTGACTAGTTTTTGGTATTAAAAATGAAAAGGTTGGTTGCCCAAAGAAAACACAACAGATTACCTAGCCAGAAAATGTATTACATATTAAGCAGCACCCGACTTACTCAACGGTTTTCTACTGTCAATGTCTAAAGTGAAGTGTGAAGAAGTGAGAAGTGTGAAGTGTGAAGTTAGTGTACTGTGAAGTTAACGATAATTAATTTGCTGCAGTTGAGCGTTTCCCGTATTTTGAATATCTGTGGCTTTTACAAAAAAATATTAATTGTCTGATAGGAAAATTCACACTTTGAAAATGCTTGAACTTAAACCCAGACTTCCACAAAAAACCCCCAGGTGCACACTGAGAACTAAGGGGTACTCAAGCTCCAACACCATGCGATTGCTCAACACAGTGTGCATTTAATCGCAAGGGGTGCACAATGGGCAACCAAGCATTTATCAGGGCAACCAAATTTACAGGTTTAGTTGCCCGACTTATGAAACAGGGACGACCAGGAATGTTTTTAAATTTGAGCACTGTGCATGCATGTTATATTCTTTTAGTTTTTTTAATTAAAGAAAAAGGAAAAAAATTAGTTAATAAGTAATATATTTTTAAAAAAACTATGTAGGATGTTCTTAAGCAGGGTTTGAGTAAGCAATGTTTAGGAACATGCACAACCAATGTGCTTTGTGCACTGCTGCTCAATAAAACTGTCAAAAACATTAATTTTGCAAATAATTATTCCAAATGTTTTGTTTGTGAATAATTTAAATTGAATCATGATAACACATGAATGCACCAAGCTGAATGAGAAATACCATCTCTGAATTATACCATTCTTAATACCCCTTACAGAGAAAGAACCTCCATTTCTAATTAAAGTAAATTGTTATTGTCTCCAGCAGGCAAATACTTCTTATCCTGTGGAGAATGCAAACGTGCATAGGTAAACTCGTTATTGATTGATCTGCTTTAATTTGTTTATTCTCCTTTTCCCTATAATGTGAAGGTTTTCTTCTAAAAAAAACCAACTCTGGGATAATTTTAATCAATGGTACAGTAATTTTAATACAAGAGGTTTTCACCACCATTGCATTTTGTTATGGAAATATCTTCCTCAGTTTACTGCCAAATTAAAAGAAACCTCTTGAGGTTATTTCTCAGATCTGTTTGTTATTTCTGAACAGGGTCAATGAAAAGCACCCTGACTTATACACATAGGTCTTAAAGGGAACCTCCACTCCTTAGCACAGCACAAAATTATTGGAGTGTGGAGGTTTCATTAACAATAAGTGTGATTGTAGTATTGTGACTCAATTAGCATTTTCTTAATCATGAAAATTAATTAAATGTTGCTTGTAAGTCCTAATTTTGAATTTGGTTTGAATGCTTTTCTTTAATAGTGTGACCGACCAGTATGAAAGGCCTTGGAGCACACAACCAGCTACACAGTGGGAACAAGCTCAGTTTAAAAGAAGACAAGAAGAGGTAATAGCAGTACTAAAACTCACTCCATATTCTTCAGAACAGGTTATTACAACTAGAGAATAAAATAATAATATCATTATTATTATAATTTTATTTAGTGTGCTGTAGCAAAAGTTAACTTTATGAAGTAGGATTGTCCTTCTGAGAGTAGTCCATCAAAAAGGACAGTTGTTGGTGACATTGACTGACATTTCGACAACATCGAGTCGAAGTCATCCTCAGAATCAAGTGATTTGCATAGTGTCAGTGAATGGATTAAGTACTCTCTGAGTGGTGTTTGATATGTTTGGTCAGTAGAATGGTGATGTTGATGGACTCTCTAGTGAGTGGGGTATGATATTGCTGGCTAGGAAGACTGTGATTGGTGTGTGCAATTTCAGGGGTTGCATCAAGTTTTGAAGTAGAAGGGACCTTGTGATAGAGTAAGCGGGTACCCCTATATATAGTGGCCTTTAATCTTGAGACCTCCTTTGAGCAAAGGTGGGTACTGTACTCAGCGAAGACGGATGCTAGTACCCATGTCTTGGCTTCTAATAAAACCCTTGCAATTCACGCAACACACATCTAGCATTGTGTCTCAATCCATAGACGCTTTGAAGCTCTTGGGCTATTAATTTTTTACTATTCTTGATTGTTGATTTCATTCATTTGTATGGTGCCAGTAGCAGTTGCATGGCTATGGTTAAAAGAGCTTTGTTTTAAGTTTACTTGCTATCATAGTAAACCAGCTTTCTTGTGCAAGTCATTGGTAGAGGGTTATGCATTTACACCTGGCAGAGTCCTTTTCAATTTTAGGCTTCCAAAAAGTGATAGCATATTTTAATTTTCTTTTCTAGGAAGTTTTGCACTCTGAGAAGAAGAAAGACGTGATTGTGGAAACAATTCTTGTAGATCAACTTTCTAGGTACCCGTATCTAATAATAAAATTATTATGGGTTTTTATTTTTAGTTTTTGTAAGTTTCATTAAATGCAAGAATCTCATTTTCATCAACAGCCTATCTTTTCCTATTCCTCATGGAAAGGCAGCAAGTCTATACACTGTATAATAATAATTCAGTTAAGCAATATTTAGCGGACCTTTTCTGTGTTTACATAGCCTCATCTATACACGAGGGGGAGAACTCTGTGAGTGTTTAGATGAGTCTATGTAAACATGGAAAAAAGTCCTCTGTTGCTTTAATAAAATATTTCTAAAAAATGATTCGACAAATGAAGGAAAATGCTGTTTTTTTTTTACTTCTTGATTGAAACAGAATAACTGATTTTCTTGATGCACGCTCATATTTCCTACCAGCCAATCAAAACAGGCATCTAACAACATATAACCATAATGATTCAAAATTTGTGTGATGTCACAGCCGTTTTTACATGCTCTCATCTAAACACAGCTATTGACCAATGAGAAAGTGCCTACAATCCTAATAATTATTATAAATTTTATAAATCAAAGTGAGGCGGGCATCTAATTTCTGGACATAAGTGGTTTGAAAACGGAGAGGTGAAAATTAAAAAAGAAAAGAGTAATGTTCATCAGCTCTCAAAAAATGAGGTAGGTTAGACTACAAAGATGTTTGTATTGTTTTGCCGGAAGCTGGCTACTTTCGATGATCCTGCTCTAGATAACTTTTTTTTTTTTGCAGCTAAGTCACAAGTCAATGATTTTTGTCTTTTTGCTGCAGGGCTGCAGTTTCTGATCCTGAAAAAAATGCCAGCTCCATCCCTGCAGATTTAGGACCCAAGGAACGAAAGCAAATGGAATTTTACAACACAAGGTGGACAATCCTGATCAGTAGAGAATCGTTGTTTGTAGAAGTATATTTGGTATAGTCACCTTTTATACTACATGTATTTTAATTGGAATACTCTGCTAGAAAGGAGTCTTTTACAGGTTTTACTTTTTTCTCAACAATGAAACTCATTCACAAGCCTTCACATACACTTGTTATTGTCATAATTATTTATCTAATATTTTTAATTTCGTTTTTTGTAGTCTAATTACTTCATACTGAAAGTTAATGCAAACATTTAATTTCTTTTGCACATGTACAGAAGCCCTAACAAAGGCCCAAACACAGAAAATGCCTTGTCAAAGAGAGTTCGTTTTGGTGCGAGGATTGTTACCAAAAATGGTCGAGATGCTCATAGAGAATTGAATGGATTCTTTTTCTCTGCAGACAACACTCTTACACTCTACGAGTTTCATCAATTTGGCACCAGGTTTAATTCATTTTGTTCTTTGTTTAGTCTCCCCGCATAATTGTCATTGATACCAATGCTCCACAATAATTTTTTAGTCTTCAAGAGAATTTCCAAGGCATAGGATTGTACATGTGTGGCTAAATTTCCAGTTTGCTAAAATGGTAAAATCAATACAGTCTGAAGTGAGCTCATTATAATGACTGTTATGTAATATGAGATAATGTCCTTCTTGGCCTACAGGTATAAACAATATTGAGAGAATTCATTGGCAAACTAAAGAAAGAGTGCAATATTATTTTGCACCAGAAATCTTTGTTTGCTCACCCGATGCAATTCTGAATAACAAAAAGCATGTTGTTTGATAATAGCCCTTTTATTTTGATAAGCCTCCCTTAATTCTATCCCCAGAAGAAAAATAATTAAATATATGAAGCAGCATTGAATGCACTTTGGAAATCTGAGCCCATCATTTTAAAGTGTTTCCCAGTTTGTTTTCCCTTAAAGTACCGCAAGTACATTGTACTAGCTGCAAGTAATGGCCAGCTGCTCCCAATTTATGCTGATACACTGTACCCCTCCACTCTGCAGATCATCAGCTCTTCCATTTATTCAGCGAGGTAGTTACAGCCATGTTCAGGGAAGGAAAAAGGGGCAACCCTACACTCTTTTGGATATCTGTGTGGTAAGCTAATACCAATAAAATACATGACTGTGGTAAATAACATTGTTGCAGGTCACTTGTTAAAATTGAGGTTGATGGGTTGAAAACAGAGAGAGAGAAAACCAAGTTCCAATTCGTGGTTTTCATGATCCTTTTTCATTATCAGGCCACAATATAAGCTACATAAGGAAATAATTGTTCAACAACAACATCAACAACTTTTCCTAACAATAATAATTATTATACCTCAAACGACAGTGCTGTGGAAAGAGTGGATATTCTACGCTGTAGAATCTTACAGAAGGGTTCCCATCCAGTGATCACAAATTTAAAATGCAGCATTCCTCTAGCACCCTTGAGGGTTATAATGATGAGGACTATTGAGCCAATGCAGATCAACAAGGTTAAATGGAGAGACACTATTCAGGCCCTTCAGATAGAGTCATTATTAATTTTTTGTTTAACCATGTACAATGTCATGTATTTTTAGGGTGCCAATTTATCATTTATGACAGCCTCACAAACATCCCTACCACAGACTGTAAGTTCTCGTCCAGTTGTAGTTTTCAGGATTTGTGATGTGGATGTGCAAGCCAGGGAATCACAGCTGTAAGCATGACTCTAATAAAGAAGAGTAGCCAGTTTTACCTCAGAGTTGCAAAGGAATTACCACTAACAGAGGACTGATTGTCGTCATTTTTTAAAAGTTTCATTTTAAATTTACAGTGTAAACAAGGATGCCATTGTCACTGACTACTGGTCTTACTAAGCTTTAAATTAGTTTGGGTGTGTGGCTCATTTGAACATACTTGTTGGTCAGTGATTAGATTGAACCTACAACAGACACTCGTAACATCAATGGGATTGTTCAACAATCAGCCAAAGGCTTACAATTGAATTAAGGATTGCAGCTGGATGAAAAGAGGCAATATTATTCAACTTGGCATCTCTTTTAACATCTACTTCCCTTCAAAAACTTTATCTTCTTGCCATAATTATCAATATCTGTTCATGTTGTTGTTTCACATGAGCTAAGAGGGAGCACTTTTAAGAGTTTAATTCACTCCGGCAATGTGTCTCACATGGCAATTCTAGTTCCGTCTTGTTAAACCCGGGTAACTTGTAATTGCCATGGCTAATTAATGTGATAATATGCAAGCTTATGCATGATGGTTCTTTTACCCCTAAGTATCAGGCATGAAAACAAAGTCAAGTCTTTATCTTTGGTATGAGAAGTCATAATATTAAACTAAAAAGTCAGAATAGGAAAAAAAGGTGGTTGGTAACAGAGAATCTAGACCAGTCATTCAAGAAGGCACAAGTCTCTAAACTGTATATTAATAATAAATTATTACAGTAACTGTAAATAAATGTTTGTTCCTAATGTTAAATGAATTGTGTTAAACATTGTACTAGGTTTGAGAACTGCCAATCTTTTGGTGATAAAAGGTCATTAATGGAAAAACTGGCTAATCCAATTTCTGAAGAAGAATTACAACAAACAAAGATCTTGGAAAATGTACAATGTAAGTATTAAACTAATGATTTTGATAAGAATAAAAATTAATGAAAGTTTATTGATATTTCTATATCTATTTACCTCCTTGTATAAAGGGACATACAGCAATTATTGTGTATAATGTTTTATATTCATGGCCAACTATTATGCAATATATGGCATTATTTTGTATAAAATTGACTAAAATTAATGATTTGTTCAACATGACCTTGAAGCATGTAACTTGCAACTCTTTTTCTTGGAACCAAGCTGGGAATTTTAGGACACTAATTTTACACCCAAATGTAAACAAAAATAAGATCAAAGCTGCATGCGTGGGAAAATCCACAAGCTCTGAACCAGTCTGAGAGTTAAACACTTCAAGGTCACGAGCTTCTACTTCAATGCAAAAAAGATTTAGGACACATAAGGTAAGTCTAAATAAAGAAAATGTACGTCAATTTGGTCTACTATTAAAATGCACTCCACTTGAACTATCTGAAGGAAAGAAATAAACAGGTGTAAGATTTAAAACTCAGATAGGAGGTGACCAGAAAACTGCCAGGTATTCTCATGCAGTTACATGTAGGTGAAAAGATAAACACCAAAGGCAAATCTAGGAAGTGGTCATGGCAGAATTAGCACGTAGGGCTGCAAAGAGTGAATCTGCATCATTCGGCTCCCTAATTGTTTATCTTGACAACATCTACGTCCCCTTTAACCCTTCTCCAATTGAAAGTGAGACAAGTATAGATTTAACTCTGTCTAACCTCAGACGATTTTACTCGCTGATTGGGGGCACTTTACGTGTGGATGGGTTAATAATGTTTTTGCAATAATTTGATAGTAAATTACGGGTAGTTATGATGATGATGATGATGATTATTATTATTATTATTCATTCATTATCTCCAGGTTTGGTCAAGAAACAGCTTCAAAAAAGAGCTGTCAAAACATTAATGGGTCTTGGTCAGCACTTTAGAAAATTGGACCAATCAGGTGATGGGCTCCTAGACAGACAGGAATTGCTAAGAGCACTGGAAACTTATCACATCAAAATTCCCAAGGAGGTAAAAAATTTCATCAAAGGGTTTTTTTTTACAGTGTTGGTGTCAACTGAATAACTGTGTGATCTCTCACATGTTTTGGTTGTTGTTTGTAAAGAAAACGATTAATATTTTTTATGAAACATAGATTATTAAAGTGATGCTTGCACTGAACTGGACAATTTAAGCAATATTGTAGTCTCTTAGACAGACAGCTTCATAGCTCAGTTGGTAAAGCATTGCACCAGCATTGCAGAGGTCATGTGTTTCGAATCCTGTTCAAGCCGCCTGGATTATACAAGAGACACCTGTTTATTAAATTGTCCAGTTAAGTGCAAGGATCACTTCTACATTTGTCTATAACTCCCACAAGTTTCAAATACATACATTTCGAAAATAATTTTATTGCAACAATAAAAAATCTGACTTAAGGACGGTGCCTAGTAATTAAAGATATTTTTGCCCCGGTGTGTGATTATGCAGGAAATGTAGATCTTAACAAGTGTTATTGAAATCCAAAAAGAAAATTAGGGGTAACCCAGCATTTTTCAAAGATAATTCATGAATAATATTTGTAAAAAGCTTTAAAATACAAAGCAATGTATGGCATTCTTTCTCAAATTGAAGCTTAAATTATCTCTAAAAAATGCATGGTTACCCCCAATTTTCTTTTTGGATACCAAGAGTACTTACTATAAGATGTACTTTCTCTGGATAGTTTGAAACCGTGCAAAAATATCCCTGTATTAGTAAGCATCTCCGATAGGAAATTCGAGTATCTGGAGATGCGCAGAATGTATGCGCAATATCAATATAGCAGGCACCGTCCTTAAAGTGCTACAGAAAACTATTTTTCTTTGGATTCAAAAGTATGTTAACTGTAACACTAAAGTGAACCTTGATTTCAGAAAGACACCTGTTTATTTTAAAAGGAATTTTCTTATTTAATGGTCCACCTATACTGACTTTAAAATCTTATGAGATCTGGATCAAGGAGAAAATGACATCCAAGACTCACCAGTTTGAGAATGCAATTCATGTGTACATGGCTGAATTAATATGCAGCACAGGAGTTTCGGGCTCTCAGATAAAATTCTTGTTTTGCAGATACACACTTAATTTTAAAGGGGCTATGTCACACAAAATGATGCAATTCATGACACCAAAAAATATGCCCAAAAAGTAGAATGAAACATTACTGTAACCACTCAAAACTGTTGAACAACGTAAAAGAAATACAATGAAAAGATGATTAAGATGGAAACGGACTGCATTTGGGTAATCTTGAAAAAAGGCAGCTCGATGGTTTTCAAGTTTATGGCATTTCGCCTGGATAAAGGTCATTTTTGCTCAGAATCATCTTGTTCCTGATGTAACGATAATTTTACTCTTTGAGTTTTAAACACTCTAAAATAGTGTTACATATGGCCCTTAATAAGCTAGTGAGTAAAGTGACGTCACTTTTCCCTATATAGATACAACTCTCCGAAGTCCAATCAGTCAGTTTTGAATTTGAGTAATGGCGGACCGTGAAATCCAAAGGAAGCGCCCAAAATTTTGCTTGTCAGGTGTTAAGCAAACGCCTGCCACTTTCAAAATTATCTGTAGAAAGTGATTTTTTTGTCATGTTGATAGTAGCACTTTAAAAGAACCCTAAGTCTTATGACTCATAAATTAATTGTGTTTGACTGTATATAGCATGTTTGAATAATTCTGATTGTATATGAAACAACTAATGATAGAAAAGCCTGAATTCAGGGTTGAATGGAATTTGAATAATTTATGACCTCTCAGAGATGTAGTCTGTCCCTAGACACAATTGCTTCTGTAACAATTAATCTTGTGTTGTAACTGTTTGTTTTAGGTTTTTGATGATTTGTGGGATGCCTTGGATGTGAATGCTGATGGCTTCTTAGACTATGGAGAGTTTTCTAGAGGATTCATTGGTGAAATGAGTGAACTAAGAAAATCATTGGTCAGAAAAGTAAGTTCAACGGGTTTGCCCAAAACCAGGAATCCGGAATGGAATCCAGAATCTGGAATAAGAAATCTCCCGAAGGTTAACTTTAATGAATGATTAGGATTCTTTCTGTATTTGTTTCGTTTCATTTCGTTTCGTTTTGTTTCGCAAATTAGTGTATGCCTTTGGTTGAAGTTCTTATATTAGATTCCGGGTTTTTTGTTCCGGATTTCTTATTCCGGATTTCTTTTTTTTTTTAACTTTGCGGAGAGTTTCATCTTGGCCTGCTGATCTCTTTTATGCAATAAAAAATTGGGGTCACCAAAATCATTTTTCAGATACGAACAACTGAAGCCAAAATATAGGCTGATTTTGCAAGAATTTCCTGTTTCCGTGGTAACTTGTTACGTCACAAAAATGACTGCACCTTGTTCAGCAATAATTGATGTTTCATATGGGACCATAACAATTGCTGTAAGAGTTACACATGTACGTGATAAAGTGTTGTAGTGTCAATCCTTTTCATGACAAGGACTCTTGAAAGTGTTAAAAATGGTTTGAGCCGCCTTAAGCCATTGATTCCAACCGAATGCAAGCTTTCAAAAATAAAATTATTTAATGGCACAACCGCCATCATGACCATTTTGTAAATCATGTTATTTTAAATTTTTGCTTACACTTACCTAATAAATCATTAGTATACTAATTAAGAAAATTTGGAAACAGTTTGCAGATTGTTGTTCAAAAGGTCTTATTAGTAAATAGCTTTTCCTTTTTGTGGAATAATGATGAACCTATCTCTGTATGCCAAAAATTGGGCTCTGAAAGGTAGTTTCACAAGTTCTCCTCCCCTTCATAAAATTCCCTGTAATTGTATGTTCTCCTGTTTTCTTGCATTTTCGTCCTGCATGCACAACTTCTGAAATTTCTTTAAAACATTAACTTCAGACCTAATTTAATCTCCTGTGTAAAGTTTTTGTGTAATTTTCACTTTCAAATGAGATTTTACTGCCCCATCAGTAAAATACGGTTAATGGAACGTGACCATACTAAAAGGGGCTATTCATGTCGCGTTAGTTATCTTCGTGTTCTTTGTAGTCGGTCGTTCAAGATCATAAAATCAATGGTTCTGTTGTAAATAAAATGAGGACATAGTGACTTTGTTCCTAGATATCAGTTTATATTGTACACCTGCATTGGCCAAATCTGTTAAGGCCTCATTCATAACTGTTAAAGAGCACGTGTAATACCTACCTGCTCATAGAAGAAGCTGTACAACTGGCTACTTTAATAGACAGAGTCTAGCTATAAAAGCCTCAGTCTGCGCAGCAACTTCCCCCAAGCTTGTTGGCTTGTTTGCCTTTGTACATTGCTCGCTACCAATACTCTTGTCCGATCCAGCACGTGCTGTTTACCAATCAGCTCGTAGTGCTGGGGAGATAAGTGAGGTTGTTCTATATCACGCAATCCGGAAGTCGCATAGGCTAACCAGTCGCAAGGCAGTGTTCCCCTCAAAAAACGCCAATACATCTGTTGTCTCGTTCTATTGCGCTTTACGCTATGCGTTAAAAGCTAACTATGTTGATACCAAGGAACAGTGACATTAAGTGACTAATAGAACAATTTGATTTGCTTTGAGTGCTTCCTTTAATATAATAATTATGATAATTACTATCGCATGAATTTTCTAGAAAATCACCAAAATTAGTTGTTGTGTACTTGTGGCTTACATGTATTTGCACTGGATGTATCACATTCAACAGGTTTTCCGCAAACTTGATCCAAGTAAGACTGGCGTTGTCAATTTGAATAACATGAGAAAGTTCTACTGCACCAAGAAGCATCCCAAAGTTGTGTCAGGTAATGCAGACCTCAGTAGAGTAGCACTTGGTGTGGCAGGTAAAATGGAGGTCATTCCTGTCACAGATCATGTTTTAACAACAATCCAGCAACCTAGCAATTTAATTAGCTCTAAAGTTGTGTTCTAAGGTGGCAACTTAATTTTAGTGGTATTGCTCTTTTTATAGTTGTTTTATTTATTGCAATTTAATGGCAGAAATACGTATATTATACAGGTATAATAAAACGAGATTAAAAAATGCCATAAGGAGAGTCTGCAAGAGTCCCAGACCCTACACTGTATGTAAAAGCAGACCACCAAATACATAATGCA
>NC_090885.1:26301443-26323943 GCF_036669925.1 Montipora capricornis
ATTCCACAATTTCAAAGTCAGTAACAGTACAGTATTAAAGAAATGCCACTAGAGCAACTGCATAACTGGGGTTTCTTCATAAATAGATGCACTCATTCAACTAATTTTAGAGCCAAAATGTAATTTTTGGGCAGGCACTATTTTGTGCATTGTCTATTCCTTGGACATCAAAATTGCATTTACAAAGGTCAATTACTTGTATTAAATTTTAGTCATCTTACTGTACATACATGTATAAATCTTGCATAACCAGCTGATGTTTATCTTTGGAAATGAGTTTAGAAGTTCAAAATTTGACATGATGTAACAAAATTAATTTTAGTTATATTTATTATGTAGGATTTGTCCCCACAAGCTCACAGCACTGCAGCGACGTTTCTTACAATGACAATGTATTTTGTGGGATCGCTATACCCACTGGTGGCTCTGAATGAAAAAAAAAACACCAACTGGTAATAATAATGCCCAATAATCTTTTTGTGTGTTAATGGTAAGTTTGTTTACAGAGGGGCAATGTTAAGTTATTTGGGTGTAATGTGGGGACATTAGGGAGCTTCTAGCATGCAATGTTTTTTAGCCATGGATGGACACCGGAAGTGAACATTTGGCATGCCAGGACAGTCGTCTCTCCCAGATTTTCAAAATAATCATCTTAGTTCCTTAATCGCTAAAAATACTTAGACAGCCTTCTCAAAACTGGCCGGTTGACGGTTCAATGAGCCACCTCCTCAGGAAGTTTGACTGTCTCCTTCCAGTCAGAAAATGTCTTATTTTTATTACGACGTGGAAGAAAGAAACAGACAGCACAATTTTAGCTCTAAAGTAAAGTCACTGGAGATGATATAAAGGCTTGAAAAAAGGCTTGTTTGACATACAAATTCGCTTCTGCGATACTTTTTTGGGTTGTGCACGTGAAATGTTTATTTAACTAACATTCCAGTATTTCTTATCAGACACCATGTAACTGCGTGTCAATGCCACATGTGAAATTTCGTCACTTTAAATCCCCCAGATTGCACTAAATTGCATCTGTGAGTGTCTAAATTTCAAAAATTTCCAATGGTAACATGCCTAGCTTGCGCCCTTTGGGCATTCGCTTGGGTGCCTTTGGCACCAGAACCATCTCCACTTTCCTTATAACCTGCTCCCCAAAAACATTTTGAGAAGGCTGCTTACAATATAAATGTTGAAGTTTCAAGACAAGTTAAAAAGGAAAACAGTTCACTTCCAGTTGCCGTCAGTGTCTCAAAAATGTCACAGGCTTAACCTCCCTACTGTTAGTTAACAGGGCCCAGTTGTTCAAAAACCATTTTTTAAACCAATCTGAGATTAACTAACAACCAAGGTTTGGGTTTTGACCATAAACACAGTTATTTTATGCTGTAGGAAAACAGATTACTGAGTGAACACTGGAAGCAAAAGACTTTACAGAAACTTCTATTGATCATCACAAATAAAATGCAATTTATCGGTAATCCAGGAAAATCGGTCACCTCCAGCTTTGAAGTTTTGTTCCTTTGTTGCTTTGAAGTTGTGATATTAATTCGGGCCATTTTGCATGGCCATAATTGTGAAAAATTTCATGACATTAATGGAGAGGGCATAGTTTTTGACTGCTTAATTAACCCATTGACATCTCAAATGCCCTAGGACGCCCCCAGTTGAGGAATAAAAATCATCTCACTCCCAGGGATCAGTGCCGGTTAAATAAATATGCCCCTTTAGTAACCTCATCAAGGCTGTTGCCTAACAGGAGCCCGGTAGCCTGGGGCTCCCAAAGAATAGCTCTGGGCGCCTTAATTTTTCACAGCAACACCTTTCACTTTATATGTTGGGCTCCTTAGTTCTCAGCGTTTAGCTCTGTGGGCCCCTTTAAAATTTTCTTAGGCAGCAGCCTTGCTCATTAATGAGCACTGCTTTGGCAACTTGTCACACATCTTAAGCAAGCTTTTCCAAAACAGTAGTGAAATAAGACCACAAGTCACTGAAGTGCAACCAATGCAAGTTCTTAAGAATATAACATGTCAATGATACTTAAATATTAAATACTGGCAAATGCCATAAGAATAAATTCAAAAATGTGTTCAAACTGACGTCGAATTTTGCCTGTCCACACTACGTTTACCACCTTAAATGATAGTTCCTGACAGAGAGCATGCAGAAGCTTATTAAATAAATAAAATTAATAAAATATCCTGGAGCCCTAGGGCTTAGTGACTGAAACTAAGTCAGTTCCGAGTTATCCAGATAATTCCAATAAATACATAATTAAATTGGAGTTTAAGAAGGTACACCAACTCAAATAATTATTGACAGTAGAGATTGTGTTTAGTAAGTCTTTCATACAAAACCGGTCAATCAATATCGACCAAAGGCAGTCAAACTTTTTGCAATATAGGTTATTAGAAATCCCGCTTTCCATAATTCCAAACATTATTGGAAAGCTAAATTTGCTGGGCAAGTGTTTCAAATGGCGGTCGTAATGTGAAAATACACCGGTGCAAAACTAGCAATCCCCACAATGCAACGAACGAAATCATCATCGAAACGTCGAACCAAATCAAAACAGAACATATAACACAGCTCATTAAATATTCTTTTGATAATACTTTCGAGTCATTCATCAGATTTGATCCCGCTCACACATCAACCTCAGGATCATTAGATTTCATCATCTTTCCATCCTGAGGGCTCCGTACTATCACTGATTTTCCCTTATGTTCTATGAGTAATCTTGGCAGTTCTCCATTCGGACGTTTCTCGAAGCAAAACCTCACAAAGGAGCCACTCAGTTTGGCGGCTGGTTTAGTCTGTAGAACTTGCCAGTATTTAATGCATTTTGCGCGGCTGATAGCCACGAAACTTGGCGGCATACCGACTTGTAAGATAGCAGCGTCAATCCAAGAATTGATCTTTTCTGTCCCGTTTTCTTTGTCATTTTGCAATGGATCGAGTTCTAGAAATTCACCCACGATGTTATCCAAGTCTACGTCGTTGTCGTCGCCCTGGTATCGAGCGTAACGTGGTCCACATACTGTTGAATCGTAGCCACAACAAGAGCAGTATTTCCAACAGGAACAATTTACCCAACTCCACGTTTGTCCCATTCTTTTTTTAGACTTTTTCTTTCGTGAGATCATGCGTTCGTCTCCAATTCATCATTATAGAAATGCCACAAACTTTGAATGCACCTGTAAGTTGGCTGAACGCGGGCTCAAGATATCCTGAAAGACAAGGTTTGCAAGGCACGAAGGGTCTATCATTTGTCGGTATCCGGTCAATGAATGTTGGACAGTAAAGTAAATTTCTCAAAGGAACAAAAATGGCATACCTCCAATTAGTATACTATTTAAGCCACAGCGGACGTTTTCCGTGTTTCCAAAGTCTCATCTAAACACGAGGGGGAGTTGGGAAAATTCGAGGGGGGGGGGGGGGGTACTGCAATATATGGGCTATATAGGTATGTGCCGCTGTGAAGGGTAATGTTTTCAAGCAGCCTACTCTAGCATCGGGTATATAAATCAGAGCGTATCACTTTTCACGAAAGTGACCAGTTGGTTGAAGATTTTATCTAGACTAAGGAAACCAGGAATTGCTACTCAAAAATATAAAAAAAATAAATCGGAAGTTTAAATTTTTATGACTCAGCCTCAACAGCGTTGATAGGTGACTATCATAAAACGCTACTGGATATTATTAACTGTCAAAAATCGGGATTCAGATGGAAATCGGTGGTATTAATACTAGTTAAAATTAAACAATTTATTGTCTTGACAGTGCGTACGTACGTGCTTGGCATTGCTGGACAAGTATAAATAAATCCTTTCTTAAGAAAGAAGTGATTGTGGTATGAGGTTTTGTTTTGACTTTGCTTTAGACTGTGCTAGTGACCTCAGTTTCTCTAGGATAGGAGTGATTTGGGGAGTTTACTTTAGTATAGGGTAGGAAAATCTATCTGAAACTAGTTCTGGTATAGGCTAAGGGTTCCAGGGTCCCAGCGGCACATCCCCACCCAGAAATTCCTATTTCCTGATGAAGGCTGGTATTGGCCAGCCGAAATATCGTTAAAAATGTCAGTTTTTCATGCATCTGTCCTGTTATTGATCATGAATTTCGTCATAACATTGTCAAGTAGCTGTGGGATCCGCAGACTACTTTGACAATGTTATGACGAAATCATTGTCAATAACAGGACAGACGCATGAAAAACTGACATCAATTTGTTTTTTACAACAACAAAAATGCAAAGGGGTCTAAATTAAGTCAAAACACGAGAAGAAAACGAGACAAAAATGCGAGAAACTTCAATCTGACGTGGGCATTATCGCGTCATCCTCGCATAAATTATAAATTTATGTCACAGTCTGTCCGCTTATTTTGCAGTCATTGTAAAAAGTCTTCTTTAGGCGCTCATCAAGTGGGTCCTCTATGTACACTAATTCCTGAAATGCAGAAATAGGCCTTGCCCCAGGCCTAGGCGTCAGGCTGCATTTTAGACCCAGTCTGCAGTCTGCATTTTATACAGACCATTTTAGGAACCTTGGAACAGGTTTTTCCCGCGAAAAGTGTCATACATCCCTTGATGCTGAGATGGCTTTTGATTGGCATTTACAACAATGGGCGTGCTGAATCCTGAGTGCTGAGGCGCGCTGAAGCCTTCTGTACATAAATCAGAGGCTCCCCTTGATGGTGATGCGCTCCTAAGTTAAAAACAGTTATTGAAACCTCGCAGTTTTACATTCTTACATTTAAATACTTCTATTAGCACTATTTGAAATAGTGCCTGATACGTACCGGTCATCTAGTCATTTGGAACCTTGACCTGCGGCTGCCGGCCGTGCAGAATGCCTTTGTCTTATTTCGTTGCCATGCGTGTACTGAGTCCCTCCTAGGGGGCGGGGGGTCCTTGTTCTCTTTGAAAATTTGCTTCTGTTTCCTTGTTCCGGAAATTACTTTTAAACTTATTCTCAGCTTTTTGATCCCTAAAATTGTTTATGTTCTCTTGTTCCCTAAGTTATTTTGTCATTGTTCCCCTGCTAACCAAGTTTAAATCAGCCATGTTCCCTTGTTGAGGGACTCTGTACTGCAGCATCTGATATCCTGGGCTTGTTCATTTGAAGAACCGCCACCTTGTGACAACTGGAATCACAATACGAGCCGCAGACGTACATATGTAGACCAAGAGAAGTTCCAGCAATGGCGGAAATTTGCGTGACCTTCATTTTGTGGCGTGACAAAAACTCACTAGCAGACTAAAAGATGGGCGATCCTAACGAAACGTATCGAGCATCTAACCAGCTTTTTGCTCCTGTTGAAGATATTTCACAAAATTTCAACGTAGGATATCCATCAAACATGAAAAACGACGAAATTCAAGGTGAAAGTGAGGGCGATTGGGACGAACGCGAAAATGATGATGAAATAATCCAGCGGGGCGAACGTTATTCACTGTTAGAGGCGCAGAAAGGGTTAACCGTTTTCACAGCCGCGGTTTTTATCATCGGAGAAATGGCTGGCAGCGGGGTCTTGGCTCTGCCATCTGCCATCGTTGGCGCAGGCTGGACAGGAATCGCTTTGCTAATTCTGTGCTGCTTTGCCTCCGGTTATTGTGGAATGGTGTTGGGAAGATCTTGGACTCTCCTCCGCGAAAGACATGAAGAGTACAGAGGTCATGTACGCTATCCTTATCCAGCTATTGGGGAGAAGGCATATGGAAGATGGGCATCCATCGCTGTTACTGTTTGTATTCAAATAACTCTACTCGGTAAGAGGAAATGTCGTCGTTTGCATAATCGGTGATCCCATAATTTTTAATACTTAAATAGTTTTCTGTTTCCCATATTTCGTTCGGTATCTTGGGGAGTATCGAAACAACAGAGCCGGCTTGTTTGCTGGATGGTTAAATGTGGCCCTGTATTCTGTAGTTTAGCCAAAGGAGCAACTACAGAATGTAGGGCCAAAATCAAGGCGATTTTGTTTAGCGGCTCGTTTATTTTTGACTGCTTCAACCAATCAACTGATGTCACGCTCTTGCGTGACAAATGCATGACAGATGGGAGGGGAGCTGGGCACGCACCAAAAAAAGCTCTTGCACAAGAATCGGTCTAACCACGGATTATTTCGAAGCATTTATTCTCGAGACATTTCCTCCCTCGCGGATGATTTATTTGCAAAGATGATCATTCAAGTGTAGTTAGCTCTGAGGCACATTGGGGATACTGAACAGATCTTCATGCCTGCCTCTTCTTCAAAACGAGGCTAACTGCAACTTTTTGTGATGGTAATTAGTTCTATTTTACATATGAATGAAAACTAATTTTCATAAGAAGAATTTCGCACTTAGACTCGCTTTGAAGAGGAGGCAGACATGAATATTGAGGAGAGGAGAAAACCGGAGTACTCTTCTCTCTGTAATAGCGATAACAGCCACGAAAAGACTACAGTAATCACTACTGTACGACTTTATAGTAAAATATGTCATGTCGGAAAGTTGAGAGGTTTTCTTTTTGTAGGTGTTTGCGTGGTTTTCTTAATCCTTGCTGCGGGAAACATGTCTAATCTTGTCAAACTCCATGTGAGTGATCATACCGAGTTGCGTATCTGGCTTCTGATCTGTTTCGCTGTCCTACTCCCTTTGTCATGGCTCGGTACGCCTAAGGAATTTTGGGGAATAGCCATCGGAGCCAGTGTCGCGACAGCTGTGGCGTGTCTTATGATTTGCATTTGTATTGTCTTGGATATACCAGCTGATCTGAATAGCGTTGAACAACCAACTGTGCGCTTCGAGAGTTTCTTTTCAGGTATGTATCAGTTCAACAAAAAAAAGACGACACCCGGGTTATTCTTAGAATAGGTTCGTTTAAGAAAATGTGACGCTTATTTAATGGAGAATGAAACACTACTAAATTGAAATTCAAAGTTTGCTGCCTTCCCATACGCATTATTCTCTTGATGACATCAACACAATAAGTGACCACGTGACACTGAAGAAAGCTGTTTTTAAGGTCACGAAGCAGCTATACAACGGCTCTCGCGATTGAATCAGAAAACAATAGGCAGAAAAATATACAACGAAAAACAACAAAGTCCAATCCTAAACACAATGGTTGCGGTCTCATTAGGGAGTTAAGACAGTTAACACTAGTGTTAATTCAAGGTTGTATTGTTCAGTGTTCCCCTAGGGATTCGGATCACCAGTGAGTTGACACTAGAGTAGTGTCAACACTATTGTTACCCTGTGTTTCTCTCAAGTGTGACCGCAACCAATACACCTGCATCCTATACCTTTCCAATGAAAGAGATGCTTGATATCGGTTTTAATGCGTAGGCTTTTAAACAAAGGGAGGCAGATTGTGAATTGAATGCGATTATTGGACAGCTACGCTGTTGGCTGAGTCGACTAGGAATCGCGTATTAAGGCCCGTGCAAACGCTCGCAACATTGTTGGGCCCAACATGTTGCGAGCGTTTGCATACCATGTTGTGCGTTGTTGCGTGTTGCTGCGACTTGTTGGAAGTTGTTGGATGAAGTTTGAAACTGGTCAAACTTCAGAGCCAACAAGTGCCAACATTTCTATTGTTTCGCGGTCATCGAAGCGTGGTCCAACAATGTTGCGTTCGTTTGCACAGCACATCCAACAATGTTGCGCCGGCGCACGCGCACCACATGTCACGAATCCACACAAAAACATGCGAACAAGAAATCAACCTTTGTATTCTCATCTTAAGGCCCAACATGTTGTGACTTGTTGCGAGCGTTTGCACACATCGGCTAACATCGCGCAACAAGAAGCAACAATGTTGGCCCAACAATGTTGCGTGTTGTTGCGAGCGTTTGCACGGGCCTTTAGAATGAATGAGCCAGCCCTGTTATATATATTTTTTTAACCTTTCAACATATTGCGCGTGGTTAAGAGACAAGACGCGCAGTCGTGTTCGGACTCGTGCAGAATTTTTTGGTAAGAATCGATCAGAGAGAAAATTCAAAACATCTTAGGTACCGTCCACACGTATCCGGTGAATATCCAGCGAAGGCGGCATGCGAATCCGCAACCTTAAAAATTCGCTTTCCAGAATGGAAACTCTTGAATACGCAAATAATTTGGAATTTCAAATCCGACGACGTTACAAACTCAGATCCAGTCCTTACCGAGTAAATTTTTTAACATGGCCGCTGAACGAAATCTTGTGGCCAACTCGCACGCCCGATGGCGCATGCTCTGTTGACATTTTTGGCCCAAAGGAGTCCTGGGGCCCATTTCTCGAAGGTCCCGCAACTGTACGGGCCATTTTCGGGAGTCACAATTCCCTCTGTATCTCAAGAACGGAGAGGATTTAAGTCGTCAAAATTCACAGTCATTTCGCTTTTTGTTACCTTGAAAAAATGTTAAAACATTGGCTTTCCAAAATAAGCGCTTGACAGTTTCGCGAATAGCTTTTCGGGCCCGAAAGTTTTCGGGACTTTCGAGAAACGGGCCCCTGGATACTAGAACGAATCCGGATACGTAAAGATGAGCAAATTCGATTTGTATACGTTATGTGTGGACGTGAAAAGCTTTTAATCCGCAGAGAAAAGGTTGCGGATTGTAAAATATCCAGATACGTGTTGTTGTTCTTGGGCGTTTGCCAAAAGTGGCTTCGTATTAAAAAACATGCACCTTAATTGGTGCGTGACCTTTGATAAAGAAGCCTGTGGAGCTACGTTTCTAGACATTTTGCTCAACTTTTTCCGCGAGGAGAAGACAACTTTGACCACAAAGTAGATGAATGAAGGAAAGAAATTCACGGTACTGCAAAAACTGAAGCTCTTCCCTCATAATTGGAGAAATATCTTTTAATGTTCATCATCAATACTTAAACGCCTTTTCTTTTTGGGACTTTTCCATTGCATTGCTTTATACTGAGTTGCCACTTTCCGCTTAAGTTCAAGCAAACTGATTTCTTTTTCTTCTAATTTGATTTCACGTTGAAATCTGCGAAAGAACGAATACAAAAGTTTCAATAAGCAAATTAAGTTTATTAATACGGCACTAGCCATGGGCGAACGGCTTATTTGGATCCAAGTTCCCCAGTTTTTCCCTTAAGCCTCGTTTCCATATAAACGTAACCATGTCGCAAATTTATTGCGATGGCTCGATGACAAACACTGTCACTATTTTTGATTGCGTTTTCGATATGTATGATTGCTTTACGCAACTTGATCTCGTGAAATTGTGAATCAGGGCGCGAAAATAAAAGATCGATAGTGCTGGTAAACGGAAGGTTTTTCGTCGTGCTCAACTTTTTCTTCTGTTAACCCTTTGATTACTATCTCGCAAAATACGTACAGCTTTATCCACGGTCCCAACTACCCTTATGACGTCATCACTTTTAACGGTCAGGAACAGCTTTGTCCACTAACTTGTGCAGGGAGAAGAGATCTTTCAAACTATACCAGAATGAGCACAATTCAGTCAAGGAAACTGGAGAAACGGCCAAAAAAACCACGTAACACTGACCTGAAAATCTCCATGAAAAGCTTGCTCCATTACCCACCTACCTTTCTGAGCACCTAATTCTAAGATGATGAAAGGTTTCTCAGAAACTCTTCCCACCAAAATAAAGCCTACCAAATGCCCAGCAAGTTGAGAAAAAAATGAGGCAAGGAAAGCGAAAAGAGAGGGAAGGAGAGAAAGCGAAAAGTGAAAGTCGAAAGTGTTGTGCTACTTTTAAACCCAAAAAAAACTGTCGAAATTTTGCTTTCTGCGCATGCCCGAACTTTGCAAGTGCTTATTTTGCACCTGGCTGAAAAGGCCGCTGAGTGTACAACCTAGAAACGGGTTTGTAGGGAGATTTAGCTCTTACACAGCACGTCAGTGACCAAAAAACCCTCAACTAGCTTCAAAACGTGTTTTTCGGCCAAATCTCTAGTAGCCGAAGGGTTAAGAAAGTAACAAGATTTGCCTATCGTATGTAAAATCAGGTGAAAAAGTGGGTAAAACTCGATTTTTAGGTTTTTTGGCCAAATCTCTAGTAGCCAAAGGGTTAAACTTGTTGCGACGAAGAATGCAGAGAAGAATTGTCAAGAGCCCTCACCGATTCTGGGTCCGATACATTTTCGAGGAGTAGCAACGACTGCAGCATAGTCAGCGCCAAATTCTAGTGCAGTAACTGGTCCGTCATTATCGACAATTTTACTTTTTATTTTTCTGTCATATATGGCGGGGTATTCACTTATGATATTCATTAAGTTCACACTGTTTTTAGGAGTTCCCTCCTCATTGGGACGCCATTTTCATTACTAATACTTCCCAACGTATAACGTGCACAAAAATTACCGCCGATTGATCGAAAACAATCGGAAACAGTTTACGATTGTGTTTTCATATCGTTGTTTCCTCGCTTTTGCGTTACTACTCGTCGCAAACAAAACGTTAAGATATAAATTTTTCTATCTCTTGCATCTAAATACAAATTTTTCTATCTCTTGCATCTTGTTTGCGATCATTGGCGATCATCGTCGATTCGTCGGGGATGAACGTAAAAGGTGTTGCGATTTACGCAAAGTGTTTGCGGTCATATGGAAACTAGGCTTTGGGCGAATGAAGTGCTAAGATTTGGCCCTCTTTTAGCTCCCTTTACATGCCCTACACCAGAACGACTTTTTCCTTTGACGTGAAATCACACAAAGTTAACATTATTTGTAACTGAAAATGCGATTTGAGATGAAAACGAAGACAAGATTCAGGCGGGTCAGAGACTCGAACCCGAATCTCCAACTTCTCGCCGTCGCTGCAATCCGCTAAAATAGCGAGGCATACTGCAATCTCGTACCCAGAGTCCTCGGGCTTTTTGGCCAACGGGTGGGCATCCGGAGAGACTCTGGGATAATGGACTTATACTATTTTTTTGATTAGTCGCTTGCATAACAATGGCAGTCCGACAGGAAGTCGTAAATAATTCGGAAACCCCAGAATTTGGAGGGAGACTCCACAAAATCTAAAACTAGTTTCTGTGCTGTTTGTTTTTCTACCTTAGAAATAAATCACAAAACAGGATAACGTACTGTTCACATAGCCCTCCAAACTGTCTACAGTTAACTCCAAAACGATGTTATTTTCTGAAATTAAGGTCTAATATGGGAACGCGGTTCTATCCTCTCAGTTCAGCAACTGGTATCCAGGATTTCCCTTCTCATATACAAGCCAGTCCTTTTAGATTGAGTGAAACAACTAGACTTTCTCAAAGTCGTTCGCTTGGTTTTCTGGTCTGGTGTGGTAGGACCCGCGCTCCGCGCTCGTACGATCGCGCTTCGCGCTCTCTGTCGCGCTCAAAAGCTCGACTTGTGAGCAAGTCTATGAAACACCAGGAAGTGTCGCGAGAGGTTCTAGGTTTCCTACGCATCCAGCTGCGTGTATTTTTCCTCTTGTTCTGAACTGGTGCTCGTTTTACATTGCACAAGTCGATTTTAATTGGCCATATGAATTACCTCGCCTTTGGTTTAAAGACACCATAGTACATCAATCTTACCTCTTCTGTCGAAAGAACTTTCTTATGTGGTGAAAGATAAGGAACAAGATCGTAGAGCAGTAATCAACCAGCCAAAGAACCATGAGCAGGTTAAACGTGTTCTGCCATGACCAATCAGTTAACATTGCAAATGGATCAAGGAAACTGAAATATGAATTGACCCACGCAGAGGGTGTTAAGTTAAGGTCCTCTCGTATCGCCAGAAAGGCCCGCGGCATCTCAAAAACTCGCGCCTTGATAAACAACAGGTGGCCCATTCGTAATACCGTAAAATTCCGGTTATAATAAAAAAACGTTTCGAAATGAGCCACAGCAGTGTTGATGGAAATATGTCGAACTTTCAAGCCTTCTTATAGATCGAATGCATTTCAATTTTTAGGAACAAAATCAAAACTTGACAACGTGAACGTAACCGGAACGTAACAAATCAGAAGCTCAGAGTTCATCTTCGCTGTCATTGTTAAAAATTTTAATGTCTAGTTCACGGCGGCGAAGCTTCCTGCACTTAATTCTCTCAGTTGTTAATGTTGCGTTTGAAGCAGTACGGGGTTCTGAAAGAGTACTTAATATTAAGAAAACAAGGAAAACGAGAAGGAGGCTGATATCCAGGGGGGAGGGGGACTTATCCAAGTAGATGGGCCTATATCCAGGCGGGCTTACAACCGGAATTTTACAGTATGCGATGTTTAAGCGTTCGGTGGTCGGCACTTTCATAGACTCCATCTCTATTGTTTTAGGACTAGGTTCAACTGTTTGAATTTCTTGCCTTGTCTGGTGCTTTTTTTTCTTCAAACAAGGGGTTTTCCTTTAGATGTCTCAGAGTGGACAGTACTTCGAATGAAACTGAAAAAAACGATATTCGTGCACATAGCTGGCTCCGCGCATAGCCTGTAGTCCGAACTGCCGCACCGCATACTACGAATTAACTTGATATCACAACTGAAATTTTAAACCTTACCTCACCCTGTTTCTTTTGTTGTAAGCAAGGTTTTAAAACTTTTGTAATTAAGTCGGTTGACGGCAGTTACCTTTCTGTTTGTGCAGTTTTCAGGCGGATGAAGCCGTTAAACTGACGTCATACAGGAAACTGTTATTTCGCCACTGCGCGCGAGCGCTTTAGAATGATCATTCTTAACCTGTTGATTCCACATTTGCAGGCATTTTCAGCAACACTTGAGCGGACGTTGAGAAAATGTTGCTTGAACCCTGGTAGACCAAGATTTTGCAGCCGACTTGTGCGCCAGTCGAAATATTTCGACCGCGCGTCATTTTCAACAGAAGAGCCTGCTTGCAGGCTAGTCCAAATTGACTAAATTGAAAAGCCATTTTCCAAAACATTCATATACTGTCACCAGTTTTGGTGCAAATCGAATTACAATTTAGTCTCAGACTGGCGCAAATGTTGGCGCGCACAATCTTGGTGTAGGTGTATAAAACTTCCTGGAAAAAGTGGTTATAATAAGTGGATGTCAAGGTTGAGTCAGGTCTAATGTATATAGCACAGCTTATTAGGCGGTCTGTTCTCTCCTAAATCGCAACCAACAACGCTAAGAATTATAGCATTGATGGTCCAACGGAACTATAAACGTAGAGACACTATGCGACAAGTCGCCGGCGGCATGTTGCAAGGACAAGTCGCAGCAGCTATTCGCCTTGCGTGACAAGGTGAATGCTTGTGAAAATGTCTGCGACACAATGTTGTCGCTGCCATCAGTCGCACGAAGTCAAACCAGTTTGCATTCGTGCGACCGTTTGCAACAACGAAATGAGTGTGTACAGTTCTATGACACTTTGCTGCGACAAAATATAAATTAACCAATGAGAACGCCGCATTTATTTTCCTTGTTCCCTCAGCAACCTGCTCTCGAATTAGGAAACTAGTTCGCATTCCCCCTTATCCGAAATCAATGCGTTTGCGTCGGACAAGCGTTACGTCGCGGCGACTTTTTCGGAAGAAGTACACATAGAGAGAATATATTTAGTTCCCTCGACGTGTCGTGGCAACTTGTCCCTATTAAGACGTGAGAAACAATGTCCCATATCAACCAATAGTAAACTCCAATATCATTAGTGCGACAATTAATGACCACCGTGCGACCCGTTATGGACCCCAAGGACTGTCAGAGAAAATCTAGGGTTTGAGTAGTACGTAACAACTCAGTCTTTCTAAAGAAGAAAACTCGTTACGGACAGAAAATATAGTCACGAAGCAATCGGCTTAATTTAGAAAACTGCCCTTGGTGTTTCATCGACACTCTTTGACATGTTGTTTCAGTTTGGTTTTTCTTGTGACTTTCTAGCGTTTGGAACGATCCTGTTTTCGTTTGGTGGTGCGTCAACTTTCCCAACAATCCAAACCGATATGAAGAAAGCCTCGAGATTTCCATTGTCCGTGGTATTTGCGTATATTGTTGTAATTAGCATGTACCTGCCCGTATCAGTGCTTGGCTTTGTTGCCTACGGCAAGGACATCAAGCCAAATATTCTGGACAGCGTGAAAAACAATGAACATAGCGTCGCCGCGGTCACACTGGATATCGTATTGGCTCTGATAACGCTGCATTTGCTGTCTAGCTTTGTCATCGTCTTAAATCCCGTATCACAGCAGTTTGAGGAATTTCTGAATATACCACGACGTAAGTAGTTTTAATTACCTTTCATTCCCAAGATCAAAACGTTCATTCTCTTAACTAGCACCATAGATTTCTTTGTTGGGTAGTCATGAGAATTTGGTGTTATATCAAGATCACACCTGTTAAGCTGTGTGACTGGCATCTCATTGAAATTGTGGGGAGAATTTACATGCTGATCACTCCTGCGAGTCAAAGGGTTAACCCTTGTTCTAATTAACCAATCAAAAAGCACACATTTTGTCTCTCTTGGGGGAAATCTGTGCTTTTTGATTGGTTAATTTGATTTGATCAAATGTCCACTGATGGCTCAGCTGTGTCCGCATCATCTGACGACAGCAAAAACCTGAGCGAAGCTTGAAAATCGAGCAGGATTTTGAGGTTGCGGACCCGTGTAAATGCGATGATTTTTGGGACAGTAATAGCAAAATTATCGACTTTTTACGTGTCCAAGGCTGGGAGGCGAGCGACCCTTGGAAGTGAGAGAAATTCTGCTGAATTCAGGAGGCACTCGGCCGTGAGAGGCCTTGGAAGTTGCACTCCTTGTCTATTTATATTCTGTGACGACGCGTCGTATCTGAAGGGGGAAATCGAAGCGTCCCAAAAACCCATCAAATCACTCAGGACAATGCAGAAAATCGTAAGTGAGTGAACTTTATTTATCTGGCTGTCCATAAAATAAATTCTCGAAAAGAAACATCGCGATTTGAAGTTTTTATGGAACATTTTGCTCGATCAGTTGAACGCCGCGGACCGTTACAGCTGTCTCAAAATAACGTGACGTCACGCGCTGTCGCATCCTTAGGGTTGTCTGCCTGTGATTGTACTGATTCAACGTGACTGCCGAGGTCTACTGATACAGAACTTTATTTTTTCATTAAAAAAAAATAGGCTTGTCTTAGAAGTTATGTCAAATTAAAAGAGTTGGAGGCCTCTAAAGAAGGGTGTACATCCCAGTTTTGCCAGTCAAAAAAATATACCCCTTCACGATCCTCCATAAACTATGAAGCTGGTCAATTGAGAGTTATCGTGTGTGGCCAAGTAAAAGTATGGTGAAGGACAACAATTTCCTGAGCGAAATATCTTAGCAACTAATTAAACAACTTAATTACTGGGTTCTAGTCCTGAAATAGCCTGTTTTTTTGGGGGACTTCCTTACGACTACTTAAGTTGTTTCATTTAATGCGATCTTTCGGGTTGAAAAATCGTTTCATATTCTCATCTCCAATATATGACTTCAAAATATTGTCTCACTAGACGTAAGTATTCTGATCATGATTTGTTAGGGCCTGTTTACAAGGAAGGAGGGTAACCCTACTGCTGGGATTACCCTAGTAGAAGGGTCAAAGATAGCCCGGGTTTATCTGTTAAGTTATCCTTAACAGAGCGTTTACAAGGCAGGAAGGGTTACCTTGGCGCTAGGGTAACCCTAGCGCTCAGATAGGGTTACCCTACTGCCAGAGTAACCCGATCTGCCTTGTAAAAACATTGCTCCAAAAAAGAAGAAATGTGTGAGTGCCAGGGTAGATAGGACTTCGCAAAATGTTGTTGTCCTTTTGGTGATAACCTTCCACTGAATAGGCCCAATCGGTGGGGAGGTTGTATCAGTACTCGCACCCAATCAGAGGCGAAAATAATACCAGGTTTACTCAGTGGCTATCTTTTTACTGTGCTTCACCTCGGCCGGGTGTCTTCGCCTGGTGCTTTGTGACTGGATTATTTGTTTTCGTCGGTGTGCTGTGATCGAAAACAACGCTATCGATGTTTAGTAATGGAATTGATTTACACCGATCCATGCAAAAGGCCATTTTACAGTTGTTTGCTCGCTGACCTAGCCTATGAATGGCTGCAAGATTGCCATTAAACCTTGTATTGATACAGACCTCACTGCTTTTATCATTTAAACTGTGTTGTTGTAATTCTAATTGGTCTACATCAACATTAGAAAAGCACTAAGGGGTTTGTATTAAAACAGGGTCACCATCAGCCTCGCTTCCATTCTTAGGTCAGGTAACTTAGCTACAACAAGTCTATTGTCGAAATAAATTTCGCAACTGCAACTGCAGGGCTATCGCTGGTAACAAATAATAGTAGTGATTATCCGCTACCATTTGGGCCTTTTATGAGCCAAGGAAGTAAATGATGTAAAGAAATTCCAAATTATGAACCTCAACTGGCCAGATGGAAGGGAGTCTGGCACCTCAACCTGTCAAAACACAAAGACGCTCTACAAAAGGCCTGGTACCGCAGGCACGTGCGGATGACTTGTCAATCAACCGTGGACACATACAGGGCTCCGTGATGATTCGTACAATGAAAAAGCCCCTAATGGCAACATGTTCGTAAAATGTTATCTATCGTTCTGTTTTTAAAATCACTTTGTCACTTTTCTTTACTTTGCTGTTTTATCGTTAATATTTCTTTTCAAGTGTTTTTCTACACCCTTGTTAATCAGATGTTCATTGATATCAGTCGTGCTTGAATGAATTCAAACAAAACCAGAGGATGAAGCGACTCCTTTACAGTGCGTCTTTATGTTTAACTCCTACTTGCCTCCAAAAGATACCATTAACTTTCGCATTTAACAGCTTTGCAAGTCAGCGACTGGTTTTTTTGATTTTTATAATCCGTGTATCACACTGGTCGAAGATGACTCCTGTCAACATGAACAATCCCACAATGCACCAGTCGCACCAGTCCCTCCAATTATTATTATTATTATTATTTTTTTTTTTTTTATTTATTTATTTTTTTTTTGATTGAGCAATTTAATCCAACAAGATGTCATCATTACGCCGGTTCGAACAACTCGGGTCAGACGTTAAAGAAAAGCCATTACGACTATCTGAGAGACTTGGCTGGTTTTCCCAAGAATGGCTTCTTTGATTGCCCGCGCCTGCTGCAATTGGCTGTTGTAATGACTGTAAGTTCGGTTTTAAAGCGCTCAATTATTGGAAACCAACATCTCAAATCTTTCTTTATTCACACTATGAGCGATTTATACGAACTGATTCAGTATTGTGTGAAAGAAAGACGAAATGAAAAAAAAGCACAAGCGATAAAGATCTAGAGTCTGAATTACCACGCTTTCTAGTTGGAGAACTCCAAACTATAACATCCACTAATACGCACAAGTTTTTTTTTTTATTTCATCCTACGTTCTGTGACTTTTTCCCTTTTCTTTCTCCACAGACTTCTGCTTCAAACGATGTCTTTTTCGATCAGGTCTCATGTGTCTCATCCTTGGCATCAGCGAAGCGTTTCCAAAGTTTGGTCCCATCCTTTCTCTTATTGGCGGCTCCACTGTGACACTGCTTACTTTTGTATTTCCATGCTTGTTTTACTTACAGATTGAACGGAATATTCCTCTGCATATCAGAGCTTTGCTGTACGAAATCATAGCGGTGGGCGTGTTTGGCGGGGTGGCATCTACCTACTCCGCGATAAATGACATTAGAAAAGTGTTCACGTAATGAATGAGTTTTTTTTTTAAGAATACAAAAGGACCCCGAAAGAGGATTCGAATCCCATTCGGACATTAAGGTTGCCAAGTGACACAAGCCTGAATGCATTATCAATATTAAAAGACGGCAATTGAAAAGGCTAACCACAAGTACAAACGTTGAAAGCATGATAAGTTCGTATTCAGTACTGAGAGCAGATCAAATGATAAAACACTGTCTAGCAGACGATTACCTCGCCACATATGACACAATAAATACGCTGAGAATTTATGCTCACTTTTCAACCACGTTCCAACCAGAAACTGGGTTGGAACGACCCATTCGTAACAGCTTACGTTTTAAATGACTCCTTTAGTCGAATAAGCAAGGCTTGCATATGAATGGATATGATCAGAGACTACTTTACGCTGTATAAGCACCTAGATGGCAAGGAAACGTGCCATCGCCTGTCTCAACGTAAAAATTGACAAATCATGATGCGCGATCGTCCGATCGAAAAACAAACGATATTAACACCAAGTGAGGAGGCTAAATATTTTGACCGTTTACAGCACCTGCTACAAAAAATTAGACTTCCTAGAATTTAACTCTAACTACTGCCAGCTTGAACGAGCGGCGAATTCTACAGCACGTCTCGTCCGGCTTCCAAGTCTCTGGGTGGCAGGGGAGAACCCGCATCGGTTTGATCCGCTGATCGCAACGCCTCGCGGGCTAAGAAGTTCTCTCTTTTGACCTGATTGCTCACTTCTTTCGGTACATCCGGGATAATCCATGCTAAAATCGCTGTCAAACCGTACACTATGTGCTGTGGCAAAAAAAAAAAAAAGAAGAATTAAAATCTGGTAGAACTCGCGAATTTCGATGGAAAACCATGCCACAAAGGCGTCAAATACTGTTAAACTAGGCAAAGGCCCCATTCAAAGACCGAGCCGTACGTTAACCTCATTTTAATTCCTTTCAAAGTTTAGAATTTTGGATATTAGAGAGATGGACTTCTTGCGCACCAAAGTAAATTTTCTTGACATTGACTGTTCCAAAGCCTGATAACTGAGGTCTGTCGGATTCAGTATTCATCCTCGTCACCCTGGCAGAGCCTCTGCGCTTGACCAGAAGCTCTGGGAAATTCTATGTAGGAGAACATTCGCCGTAGGGTTTCTTATAGCTAAAAATTGGCTATTTGAATCCTACGGCGCCTACTCACTCCTCGTGCTAACGTGAATGCACCAATCAGAGACGCTTTTCATTGTTCTTCACGAAAACCAATGAGCAGACACTTTGTTTCAGGGTTCCCCAGATGCCTTTTGTTTAGGACTGAATTTTTAATATATCGAATGTGGTCTATTGGGGAGCTAAACCAAGGACGACAACGACGACGGCTACGAGAACGTCACATAACAATATGTCTGAGCAAAAACAATAGCTCTTCGCGCGCCGAACAAGCGTTTTACAATTAGATACGTTTTTTTGCCGTTCTCGTCCTGACAACGACGTGAAATGATTAAATTGGAAGTTTTGTGGAAGATACGAGCACGTGACGATGACTTTTCAATTTTCTCTCCAAATATCCACACCGTTCCCACCAATTCTATTCTTGGAAAGTAGACACACACTTTCCACGACGAGCACTCTTGGAGTAATCGCAAGATTATAGCCTCCGTCGCCGACGTCCTTGCTTAAGGTGCAATAAAATACATATTTAATTGACCACTCCCCATAGGGACTTTTCAGGGCCAACGAAACTACAGAACACAACAACAACAACTGTTCAGAATCCCAACTGGCCAGAGGCAAACCAGTTGGCTATTCACAAGTGCAGCTGGGAAGATGAACCAGGGACTACCAGGAACAAATTCAACGAATGGTCAGAACCCGGGAACTCCAGATCTCAAGGCAAGCGTCCAAACCACAACGCTACACTGCCTCCTCTAAAGGTCCCAATTCAAACCCAGTGACGGGGTGTTTCGTTGATACGAAAAATTTCGTTCGCTGCTCATTGATGTTATATCCATCCATCTCAATACATGCACATTTACGTATAAATCAAACAGACTCCATTACAGAGTCAATGTTCGACAAAAAAACAAAAAACAAATAAAAGGGCACTACGCGTACGGCTAAAAGCTGCAACACTGCAATTACACCCACCAGGAAAGCCAGCACGAAAAACAGTTTTGATGCCAGGATATGCCAATAGGCCGTGGAAAACTCGTACTTTCGAGGATTATCAAACGTTTGGTTTTCAATTGTTGTAAACGGCCGTTCGTAAAAGCCACGGAACCTGGACACCAAGGAAAAGAAAGACAAATAAGTACTCAAATGAAACGGCGCAACAAATTACATTTAAAGAGAGTGGGTGCAATAAGCGAAAGTACACGTAAAAGAAAATGAATGACAACGGCGATGACGATGTGACGCCTCGGGGAAATAGCTTACAACAAGCTTTACCTGGGCAAGGAAGGGCATTGAGGAGAAGTTATTCACCTGCAAGTGGGTTGACCAAAGCCACAGCTGTTGTTATTGAATTTGGCCCACAGCACGTCCACGTCTGTTCCAGAGGGCCTCTCTTGATCAGGAAACTCAGTGACCACAAAACAGGATAACGTACTGTTTACATAGCCCTCCAAGCTGTCGTTACCAAGACCAAGCGTGTAGTATAGTCGGGGTACAAACTCCGACACGAAGGCGATCACAAAACCCTTTCATACAAAATAAACGATACAACATACTGGTCACTTATATTCACAACTATTCATCATTATTTCTCTTCTGATTTTAGAGCAGAATGCAGAAAGTAAATATATCTCGGTATTTATCCATGCGAAAGTACACGAACGCTAAAACAAGTGGCTAAGCCGCGTGAAGGAGAATTGGTCGGAGGAGGAAAGAGAAAACCCCGAAAGGTTCCCATAGTAACTTTCACTGAGTTTTTCCGCAAATGGTAACCGCCGTTCCGCTTTTAAGGAATCAAAATTAAACGAGATGCCTATTTCTGTATGAAAACCGTTGGAACTAAAACGCTCTGCGTGAGGGGACGCAGTCAAGTTATTTTAAACAACACAATGAAAATCAAAAAGACGCTTTCGGTCTATGGTAAGCGCAAATAATGTTAAAACTGATTCGCTAACATTGAGCTAGTTACATTGAGCGATAGAGTTGTTCAAAGGTAAAATTTCTTGAAATTTCATCAGAAATCGTTCGGAACGCCATGATAGTGTCCCTTTAAGCCTACCACTTGTTTTTTCGCTTTCACATTCAAATGTTGCCATTTTCAACGTAAGAGCCTGCTTGCGGGCTATACGAGCCATCCCCCGTGCGGTTACAAGGTTGCAGACCAATCAGAGGCGTTGTGGTTATCAGGGCCAATTCAGTTGACTGGCCATAATTTGGCAGGACCCGTATTTTAAATTTATATCATACATTATTATATGGCTCTGTCTCACGAGGACTGGGAACCACAAAATTCACGAATTTGATTGGCTAAAATCGATATTGACCGCGGTCTAGATTTTCCCATCTAGACCGGTAATGTTTTGCGGTGAAATGATGTAAACTAAAATGCAAAAATATTGAGTATTTTCTTCTACCAATATTTATTTATGGAAGTACCAAACAGCATGATGACAAAACTGAGAGAGGATGACGAGCAAACTTTGACAGAATTAAGTTCAGCTCATCGCCACTCATCGCCGATTGCAAGCAAAATGTCAGATAGTACAAACCAGTTACATTAAACGAATTAAATTGTTCTTGTTTGGCCATATAATATACATCTTATTAACCGAGCTAGGTCGGTCTGTATGGGAGAATCTTGACTTCGGTCGCTGGTACAGACCTCACTGCGTTCGGTCTGTACTGGCGACCTCGGTCAAGATTCTCCCATACAGACCTCCCGCTCGGTTAATAAGAACTAAGTAAGACCAAATGAGCGAGATCGGCACTTTTCGCTGCATGGGCTTCTGGCCGAGCAAATGATGGAGGGAAACCATCGCACACCTTCGATACAACAATAAGGTGGAAAGTTTGCTAATACAAAAAAAAAACCTGCACTACCTAAACTACTTACATTTACAACAACAGAAATTTTGGTGACCGCCTTTAAGATGCTGTACCAAATACCTGCCAAAAATGACGCTTATGTGAAATCAAACAAACACTGAAATAAGATGTTATTTAGAAACGTTATACAACAAAGCCTATACAGAAATAAATGTATAGAGCGACTTTAGTATGACCTTGAAAAAGTTCTCGCAATTTGTTTCACGGACCAATGTTTGGCAAGATTAAAACAAAGCTTCTCCTCAGTCCCACCAAGGAAACTCCTAATTTGGGCAGTAAACAGTTCGATTGCCCAATCACATTACTACATTTCAAATGACGTCAAAGCGAAACTTTCAAGAAACCTCCATGGAGAGATGACGTTGTTGGCATCCGCGTTCACTAAGCCAATGAAAATTCGCGGTCGTTTGCTTTTGTTCGGTAAGCCAAATAAATTCTTGCGCTTTCGTTTACGTTCTGTTTTTACGTTTATTTTTCACGGTCATCTAAAAGTCGCTCTATTGTGAAGTGCGGGTTATAGACGAAATGTAGAAGTGATCTTCGCACTTATCTCGACAACTTTTGGTGTCTATAAGAGATAATTGCTTGAATTGTTCAGATAAGTGCGAGGTGATCACTTCTACATTTCGTTTAAAGCCTACTTCCCGGCAAAACACGATAATTGAAAATTAACATACGCCCATCTATCGAACCCGCGTGTGGAGTTGTTCGTTTGAGCATAGCCTTGACAAGGGAGGAGGGGGTGGAAAGGGGAAGGTTATGGAGTTATCACTGATGCGGCCAGTAGTTTCAATAAGTACCGACTGCCGACGAAAAGCGTCTGCCTACTTCACTCAAAGAAGT
>NC_090885.1:26328943-26341443 GCF_036669925.1 Montipora capricornis
TAATCTTGAGCAAGGGTCAAATGTGGGTACTCACTGTATCTGCGTGACGCAGTTCTAGTGTAAGACCCGCATTTCACCCTTGTTCACCAGTAGCTCAGTGGTTAGGCCATCCGACTAGATCACGGTGGGTTGTGGCTTCAAATGCCATCTGGAACTTGGTTATTTTTTCCTAGTTTCCAATCAAAAGATATATCAGCCTCACACTTACTCACTTTGGTGGTTGGTTGGCGCATATCAGATATGCTTCAAGGTGACTTCACTACGCTACGCTTTTCAGTCATTATTTGACTTTGCAACTGCGGGATGCAGTTTGTGGTCAAAGACCCGCATTTCACCATTGCTGACCATAGTCTCCAGTCTATGGTTAGACACAATGTTGACAAAAGGCTGAATGATTCAAACTTCATAATGTGATAAATCAGTGCTTGGACAATCTTGTGGGTAGTATTCAATTTCCACCCAAATCGAACACAAACCCTCTTCAAATCATCCGCTCGATCGGATCATGGCTAGCTATTTTCAAATAAATATAGCTCAAGTCTTACCATAAAGACAATGAAACTGAAGCTGCATACGAATCTGGGTATCTTCTTGCCAACTGCAATGTATGGCTCCTCCACTTTCGTGATGGGATTCAATCGCGTATCCAAAGCAGCTGCCTCATATTCAGGGCGAGGTTGTTCCTTTTAATAAATTAATTAAAACGACAAATTGGGATAGGATAAGATAAGAGTGACCCAAGCTTGCGAGCAGACTACCTTCAATACTTTTCGAGCTCAAGCATTGCAAGACTTGTATCAAAGCCTGAAAAGCGTATTACAGATGAACACAGGCTCGTTTCCCTGAAGGCTGCCCCACAAATAAAAGATTCTGCGTCAGTTCGCTGGCTAAAAACAGCTTTCTTACAAGAGTACGATATCTTAGTTGATTACGCACACTTCTTGTATGAATCAAATAGTTCATGGCCTAATTGTGGTCAATTAACTTGCATCATACAGTTGTAATCTATAACTTTTTTCTCGGCAACGCAAAAATCAAGAAACGAGTAATGTCCTGTGAGCTAGAAACAAACAAACTGATGCCACCCAATCTTGATTGGAAGTAAAAAAAGGTCAGGCTTGCACAAGGTACGTATCAATGAAAGATGTATCAGCCTCACATGATAGCATAGCTGTTTTAACTGACAGTGGATGAGTTCGATGCATACAGTACCTCTTCATCCTCATATCCCAGTAAGTCCCATTCATACGCAATCTCTGCCTGTCGCCTCTTCCAGAATTCAAGAAACATGGTAGCTGGGAAAAATGCATCAAGGAAGTTGAGATGATTAAGATTTTTGGTGAAAATTTTTTTTTGAGATGGATTTGAACCCATGACCAATGATAATCTGTCCTGGAGCCAAATTGGAAACATGAAAAATGAAATGGTGTAAAGCATTACTATTGGTCATTTCGTCACGTTGACATCAAAACTAATGATGCATAACTTTAAATTTTGTTACCTCAAATACAAAAATAAGGTACCATATTAAACTAAAAAGGGAACAAAACTAATTTTTGGGCCAGATTTTAACCAGGTGCTATCAGATTTTGTGTGTGACCAACAACAATCTTTTTTTTTTTTGCACAAGTTACCATTTCTGTGCTTTCCAAAAGAAAAACAACTTACCCCAAAGTGACATGAAAATGGCAAATACCACAGTAAACTCGTTATCAAAGACGTACGCCACCTGGTCAGAATGGTGAAGAAGAAAAATGTTCATCACTATTGGCCAACAAGTAAACACATGAAAAACCATTAACTGACTGGAAGCATTTCTCTTTTGAGGACAGATTGAGAGTCATTAAATGATTAATGGGAACATAGTTGTTGAGTGAATCTAGCTGTTGTTAAACATTTCACCCCTGTGGGGTCCCCCATTTACGAGTAAAACCGTCTGGCGTTAGACAGAGTAAAACCTATAAGTGGCACTCTTGGGAGGGAAAGGGTTAACATAAGCTCTCATTATAGAACTATAGGAACAATTTCTGGAATGACTTCTCAAACAAAGCTGACATTTATTATTGATTCGTTAACAGTGTTGGGAGAAAAAAACATCGAAACATTCATTGATTGTTAAATTTTAAATTGCATTTCTATTGCTCGTTGTGTTTTCTAGAAAGCCCTCTTCTGGCAAGGAAAAATTAACAACAGAATATAGATATAAGGCATGCTTGGTATAAAAGTAGACATTTTAACTAAAGTTACTGTATTCTTTAGAATAAATATAGATAGCAGCTGAACCCCTAGTCACCACCATGTTTGTTTCCTTGTCCCAGTAGAACTAGAATCAGCACTACTTGAAAGTAGTTTTCATGGCACTTAGATTTTCTATTCTCTCAGCTATAATGATTCTGTCAAGGAGGAATATAGATATAAGGCATGTATGTATGAACGAGTGCATGTATGCAATAAAACAAAAGCATCTCAAAGGTAGATATTATTGTTATTAAAAATTATCACATACTGCACAAATTACATACCTTGGAGTATATACAGGTCTCATGTAGAGGCCAGTAAGGGCAACGTTCATCACAGCGTGGGCACATTGGATAGTCTTTGATTTTGTTTTCATCACAGATGTCCCTCCTGAATGACACAAAGAATGAGTGATGAATCTCTAAACCCATCAACTTATGACATTTAGGGCGGTTTTCAATTGAGTGTCGAAAGTAATTAGCTAATTGCTTTGGTTTTGCATTACTTCACTCAGTGATTGGTTCAAAGTTCTTGTGCCACTTTTTCAACCAATCAGAAGTGACACCGTGGCTCACGCGTGCACATTTTCCTTGATTGGCTCACTGGATTGTCCCCGTCCTTTTTGATTGGCCAAAGTAATTACTTCGGTTTGGGTTTTACAACCCTCTATTGAAACTCGCTCTATAGAGATTTGGTTTCACCTCTTATAGCAAATTGAAAATGTCTGGCTCAAAATTAGTTTTGCTCTTCGTGAAAGATCAATCTTACTTCCTTGACTAAGGCTGTATATTAGAAGCTAACAAGGAAGCACTAAATTCGAGCAGCTTCAACGGGATTCGAACTCATGACCTCTGTGATGCCGGTGCAATGCTTTACCAACTGAGTTACATGTATGAAGTCACACAGTTGGTAGTAGGTCAATTTGCTGGGCTCATTTTTGTGAGGATTACTTGCTATCTTCATCCATAATCCACACTTCAAATATACATGTCTTTCGTGAATCTAAGGGGCTTTGCTAGATGGAGGGAAGGACACCCTCACCCTAAAAGGTCCTAGAGGGCAACAGGATTTTGCCTTAGTATATAGAGATAGCATCTGAACCCCCAGTCACCACCATGTTTGTTTCCTTGTCCCAGCAGAACTAGAATCAGCATTACTTGAAAGTAGTTTTCATGGCACTTAGATTTTCTATTCTCTCAGCTATAACGATTCTGTCAAGGAGGAAGATCCTAGCAGGTTTGTTTTAATGTCCCAGTAGTTCTAGGACATTCCATGTGCAAGTAACTTTCATTGTGCGAGAATAAGCACTAAGTTAACAACCCTTTGATGCCTAAACCGGCCTAAACTGGTCAGACTTTTACTCTTTCTAACGCCAGACGATTTTACGTGTCAGTGGGGAAGCCCCAGGAGTCAATGGGTTACGGTTAACCCTAACTACAGAAAAAATACACTGTACTTGTACGTTGCAAGGATGACCCAGTTTCTAGGATTTTCTTTAACATAAATAGCCCAGTAAACCTTCCTTTTGAACGAATTGTTTCAGGTACCTTCTAAAGCAGCCGTTCTTCGGCAATACATTTACATAAGCTGTCAGACTCAAGACTTACACTGGGATGTATGAGCCCACTTTGACTGCTCCATAAATGACACAAACAATACCCATCAGTGCAGCTGGCACCAACATGGCAGTGTAAAAACCTAGGACAAACAATTTTATTAATATTATTGACAACACAATATTCTATAACAAGTTTATCTTGTTTATTCTACTGAAAGTTCTGCTCCATTAGAGAGGACCATCGGTGTTAAGCAGAGCGATGGCCCCAGAAGGTTAGCTTAGGCATAGTAACTACAATGGCTTAGGTCAGTGAAAGTCCTGTTACATACCTAACCACGCAAAGTAAATCCCTATCTTTTCACCAAAATAATCCCTGCAATATACAAGATGGCACATGCAGATACAGTGTTTAGGAAGTATTTACAAACTAATAACATGATACTGTAGTTGATAAGTTGGGTTTTTTGTAACACCATTTGGATAGGTTACCTGATGTGATCCAGAGGCTGCAACTTATACCAGCGAGATACATTTACCCATGTATGAAACAGCAACTAAAAAACCCACATAGAAAATAGTATTACCTTTAATATAATAACAATGAACTTAAATTAAGCGCCAAGTCTGCTAGCACTGCAGCACTAATTGGGGAGTCACACAAAAATCAAAGCAAGTGAACTAAAATCAAATGTTGGGGTTTTTTTTGGAGAGGGGAAGACCAGGGCACTGTACATGAACAAACGCCTCACGGACAGTGTAGAGGACCCACAGACTCAACCTACTTGTAAAGCTGAGTTCAGGAATTGACCATGGGACACCATAGCAGTCGGTTAGTGTACTCACCACTGTGCCAGTCCTGCTACCCCTGGAGCCTACCTTGCCCTGTATTTTATCCTCTTAGCAATGCAGCCCAGGTTCATACTTTCAAGAGCTTTTTGTCAGGGCATGTGTCATGTTAATAATTAATACGTCAAAGTCTTGGATCACTTGGATCTTGATTCATGAGCAGAAAGTCTGTTAACCTGTTCAATTATACATGCACCTCTGAGCTAAAGATACCTGATACACCTCCTACCAAGGTACTTAATAAATAACACATTCAAATTTATTTTATCCAATTGTACCTTCAACATGGATTATAAATTTACATTAATCATCACTGATTATTTCAACACAGCTAAACTTAAAAACTGCCAAATACCTGTCGTGCATTTTCAGGCTTTCGAGGTTCAACAGACTCTTCTATTTGATAAGTTCCCTGGAAATCAATCATCATATGATAATTCAAATGTGATTATTTCAACAGGAAGTTTTATGCTCTAACCCTGAAATCTTTTCTACTCCTAATAAAGGAAGGAGTAATAACAAGACAATATGTCTTCCCTCGTAAACTCCCATCAATCAACTGCGTCTTCAGTTTATGCAGAGCACATCTTCATTCTAGTGAATTAATTACGAAGGAGGGAGGAATGAATGATTGTAACTAAGCAGTTTGTAAAATGATGTGATTTGATTGAGGGGCGAAAGCCTACATGTGGAAAAAACAACTAATGCTACACAAACCTCATGCAAAGGATAAGCTGCAGTGTATGAGCCATTGTTAATCAAACGTCCAATACCTGGATTATCAATAAAAAAGGATTTACAAGTACCATACCATCTATAGTATTAATCTATTTAGAAGTACACTGTGTAATACATGTACATATCTTTAATAAAATTAATAATTATTATCGTTTGTTGTTGGTAAAAAAAGCAATAACAGTAAAAATCATCATTTTTGGATAATAAGCTAAACAATAATAAATAATTATATTAATTACTACAAAAGAGAAGTATTTTTCTTCACCAAGTTGAACAAAATTTTTAAATTCCTCTGGATTCCCGTTTTGATGCGGATGCAAAATCACTCCATAAATTCGAGTGAGGTGAATTCCCTGATCACTGTTCATTACAGGTCATCCTAAATAAAATGTTTATGGCCTCACAGATCTTACATGCGATTAGGTGGGCTTCCTGGCCAATGACTTTTACAATGGGCCAGTTACTAGTGGTCGTTGAGACCTCTCCACATAGTAATGTTACCAGACTTAGGGCATTTCATGTACCTTATAAGTGGACTAATTACTAATATATTTCAACAATATTTGACCTTACGTGAAAATCATGAAGTGAGGAAGAAAAAAATTAATATTAAATTATCCTAAGCTGAATTAGTCTTAACTTACCAATCTGATTCCTTTTTTCTCCATACTGGGTTTTCATTAAAATCCTATGAACCTATCCATAAAATATACATTCAATACATGTAGCATGAAAACAGGGGCTTAATCTGAGTAGTACAAAACATGAAATTAATTGAAAGGCAGATGGAAGTCACTTGGTAAAATACCTCAGGTCACACGATCTTATGCTGTAGAGGAAGCAGGAATTTTTTTTTAAATTTGTTTTTGGAAGAAAAACTTAAAAGCTGGGATAATACCTACATAGCAAAGATCAAAATACCTTCTTCAAAGCTAAACGGCTTCTCAATACTTAATTAGGGAATAAGTGTGGCATCTATTTAAGTAAATAGGTAGTACTGGCGGGCACAGCGCAGCTGCAATTTACCTCAGCAAGTATATAAAAAATGTTATTTTATGCAGTGTATTGAGTGCCTTATAAGTTAGTCCATCTGGGCATCTGGACATTTCATGGCAGGTATTTCCCTGCTACTAAGCAGCGGATTCTTTTGCGTTCGAATTCTTCTCGTGTTCTACCAACATCCCGCATGGTTTATCAGCCTATAAACCATAGAAACTTGTGGTCTATTGCTGAAATTGTATATAATTATGAATGTCATCTTCAGTTCCTCACTTGTTGTCCACACAACAGTAATCTTTTATATTTTCAAATAGCAAAACATACACACTTACAATTCTGCTTCTTTGAGCATTGGTAAAGAACTCATCACGGTTTTCCGGGATTAGAAATCTAACAAAACAATGTAAATGTATAATACTCAGTAACTCCCCTACAAAGTGGCAGATTTCAAAAAAAAACATTTTATTAATATCATTCACTCAGTGGAAATCATTGCACAAGGCACAACGTCTGAAAATTGAAAATCTCATGCAGGGACTTGCAAATTTTGATTGCAAGAGTTTATATGAAATTTACAAATTTCCTTTACGGTCATTATAGCTTGATTCTGGTCACCATATTTCACGAACATAATCTCAATAGAAATGCTTGCAACAAAAGCGGAAAGAAAAGACCTGGGAACGCCCTGCGAGCAGAGCCTTTCTAAAACTCACCAGAGGGCAAGAAAGAAGGGCTCTGCAGAAAACATGTAAAGTCTTTTAAGCCCCCGCAGCCCAACTTTCTGGTCTATTCACTCTGCTCAAATCAGTATAGGTAACGAGCACTCATATTCTTGACAAGGCGAAGGTCAAAATCAAGCCTTCAGTAAGAAAATCAACATGGCAACTTGTAGTACGATCGAGACTTGGCATGGATTTGAAACTGCAACAGCAACAGCTTGCGCATACTCAATAAATATACTTAACATGATTTCTGCAGAGTCCTTTGTTTCTCATTGAGTTCAGAAATGCTCTGCTAGCAGGGTGTCCTGGGAAGGCATGGTTGACCAACATAACAGAATGGACAGGGCTTACAATCATCAAAGCTGTCAGGAGGTCACAGTGCCGAGTGCCGAGGGGAGTGATCTCCGAGGGGGAATGATCTCTGAGGGAGCACCTGCGGCTGCCTTAGGCTATGGAGAATGATGATGATGATCGCTGATTTTGGTCTTAAGTCAAAGAAAAAGGAAATCCTGGCCATGTAATGTAAAATTCACCTACTTTTCAAGCTTGTCTCTTCTGAATGCACATGTGAAGTAGTTTGGCTGCTCAGGAAGCTCCTCAACACTGACCTCAAATGGATTGCGAAGACCAATACCATCAAAGCATCGATCAGTCCAGTCTCTTGTGTCCATGTCATTTTCCTACAAAATAATGTGTTTTCAAATGCTAAATACATTTCTTTGTTTAGTAACTCAGCATATGATACATACCTTGATAGGCATCTTCATCAGCATTTCCTCTGCTCCTTTTGTCAGTACTCTCCAGGGAGCATGGACCTTGATGTAAGCAGTCTTTCCATTACTGGAATGCTGAAGGTACAGTAACAACAAAAATTAATCCACAATAATAATGACCAAGCAATACTCAGAATCTGCTGGAAATGTTTCACAAGGTTACTTGAATGAATGAATCCTGACTTATCTATTAATTTTACCTCTATGCCCTCAACTTCCAGCTCAAGATGAGCTTTTTCCAAGTTTGCTTCGAATTCACTGCGTTTTTCTTCCCTCTTTTGCTGCCAGTCTTCATCTTTACTTGTACTAATTTCGTAGGCAAGAATGTAGTCTGACAAAAAAATTGATCATGAACAATGTGACTGACATTGGTTAAACCTTTCCCAGCCTGGCACCTGAGAGTGACTCTGAATTATCGATTTTACTCTAACGCCAGACGATTTTATTCATCAATTGGGTACACTTTAGGTGTGAATGGGTGAATGTACCCTTTATATTAAGCATTGAATAAAAAAACTTAGACCAACACTGGAATTACATGACAGTTTTTGTGCAGTACATTAAAGTTCAGCATGTATTCACTTTAGCAGTTGTATCATTAGGGAAATGGATGATACAATGAAGTGAACAAAATGATGACCACCTTCATTTAATGGTCAGTTGCTTGTGCTGAAGCACTTTGTAGCAAGGTGCACAACAAAACAAGTGATGTTCCAATCTGCGAAAGTTTGCCCATTGAAATGTTCAATTTAAAGAGGACAGGAAATTAAAATGACAAACTCATACTTTGAAAATAAGATGCAAAGTCAGGGAATTAAACCCAACCCTTATTCAGTGGAAGGCAAGAACCATCTTATAGAAACCACTAACTTTTAAAGTCCTAAATAATTCAAATATTTTTATTTATTGAGCAATTTAGAAAGACCTATTATAATCACTAAAACAAACGCTGCAGAATTAATTAAATTCTTGACTTACCAATTCTTCTTTTTCCATCCCTAAAGAAAAGAGTGTTTGAGGGGTTTGATCTCTGTATAGGAAGAAACAAAACTTATTTAAATTTTAAATGTTAAATCAAAGGGAAGCTTCATAATGCAGTTTTGATGGTGGTTATTTTTTCCCTTTATTTCTAGAGATAGGTTCATGGCTTCAAGAGTTCATTGGTAAGCAACACCGAAACTTGTCAATAATTCAATGGTACAAAGTCAAGCTGCAATCGATGTCTGTAAAACCATGCACCTCTTTTACTTTTTCCAATCGTGATGTCCGTATAAAAAATAGAGCAGTGTTATATTTTAGTTCAAAAAATTAATAGAAGCCGGCATTACTCTGATTGTAGCAAAATAAATGAACCCTGTTCGACAAATTCACCTCTTCAACAGCAGTAAAGTCAGCGAAAAGAATGCTAAACTACAAGAATTAACTCTTCACGTTTAAAATCACCAAACATAAAGGTCTGCCAAAGAAGGGACCAGAAAAATAAAAGTGTAACTTCTAAATGAAGCACCACTTTTTTGTTCAGTCTTACAAGTCTTCGAAGAGTAAACTTGGACCCACTTTTTCCCATACGTACACCCTGATGCTCGTGGAATTAATATGTAGTCATAAACAGTTTCTCAATTCCCAGCTTAGATTAAACCAACAAAGTGCTTGTTGCTTCCAAAAAGCTGTTTAACAGTGACAGTCGCTAATCTGCTGCAATTTTTTTGTCAAAAGGAAAATTTAAAGTCAACTTTAAAATACAAGTTAGTATACAATTCATGTAGCATTTTTCAAACTTTGCCTATGTTAAATGTGTAGATTGAATGATATAGAATACACATGTATGATATGTCCCTAAGTATGTTTGAAGGCAGAAATTGTAATACATGAGAGTAGGTGATGTAGATTATATCCGAATCTTTATACAGCTGTAAAATTTAATGCTTAGACTTGCCTCTTTATCTTTACATCATTCTTTTTTAATAATTATTAAAAGAAGCAAAATTAACATGCAAAGTCACTGTTTTGCAACTTGTCACCAATTTATGCAATGTCATCAAGGCATGAATGACAAACATCTTGAGCAACCACCAACCACAGTAGCAAACTGCTTTTAAAATAATACAATTTAAATATATGTGTACAGTGCTTTCTCTGGATCAGCAGAGAGGAAACAAATGCTAAAAGATCTATCTGGATCAAATTTAATAATATTCATATGAAATACAAGCAGGGAAGAAAATATGGGTACACCTGTACCTTATTATCATTATGATAACTTTTTCTTAGTTATTATGTACATAAACATGTTATCACACTTTGTTACAAAATAATCAGCAAATACATTTTATTTTACCCCTCCATGTTTTTCCTTGATGTAAATGATATAGGATCTCTTCTCAGTCCAGGCAGACACATGAAGACTTTTGTCTCGAATGAACATCAATAAAGCTTATGATTTGATTCGGCCACTGCCTTAGTCTTACCTACCTGTATTTAGTAACCACCAAACTGCACTTACAACAGTGGCAATTTGCATGTTAATTTTGCTTGATAAAATGTGAAAAAACAATGCATTTATTTATATTAATTATTAATATTTAGATAAGGGATAAATTAAATATGGTCTAAAATATCAAGATATACAAGGGCTGCAGTCAATTCCCATGTGCAGATTACAAGGACCACAACAGTGTTCAAGACTGTTGGTTACATCTGTTGCATCTGTTGTTTGTTTCTCCCAGTGACTCAATTCTTTAAAAATAGCCAGACCAGCCACAGATAGTAAAGTAAAGTAAAGAAACCATATTTAACGTCGATAACTCGTAACAGTAATTCAACTGACAAACCTGAGGTCGACGGTGCGCTCATTTTACTCCCCCCTCTCCATCAGTGCTCCGTTTTACGGGTATTTAAAGCTACTTAGCTACACGGAAAGGAAAGAAGTCGAAACAAGGATGCGAGGACCTCCTGCACCAAGGCCGCGCACTAACCGACTGTGCCATCCTTGTACCTCCTCCCTACACGAGTACCAAGTAAAATCGATAAGTCAGAGTCACCTTTAGCACCTGTTCCCAGCAGAGACACAAAGCCAGGAAAATGTTCATGACAGGGGAAAGGCCAAACGTCTATTTTCTTAGTAATTCCAACAAACAACATCAACAAAATAGACCACTTTGTACTAGTTACAAACAGCAAGGATGAAAAATAAAGGGATTGTTAATGCACATAAAGAACAACATGCCCACATTTCTTTACAGCAATTACTTCAATTTTGCCAGCCAGAGGGCTTACAAAAGATGCTCAGGTACATGTATCACCCACCAGATGGCTCCAGAAAAATATTCGAATTTGTAATAAAGAAGCAAAAGAACACTTTATTTAATGAAGGGCACATAGAACTGTCAGTGGTAAAATATATCACTGGTCAAAGCAAACATTATTAAAATTTTTATCATATGACTAGCTTCGTGAACGGGCAAGATGAACCAAATCGGGCACTGTAATCGGCTACCAGAGTGGGCAAGATGGAGCTATTTTGCCCGCTTGGGATTTCTCGCTTGGTCCGGCAAGATCAAAGATCATTTTTTTGGTGTTTTAAGTCATATAATAAATCCTTTATTGACCAAGCTTGTTCAATCAAGATGGCTGGATATTGGCATCGTTCTTTTTTTGTGTTTATGGACCCCGACTTCCTCTCGGTCCATAAACACACAGAAAAAGAACTTGGCCAATATCCAGCCATGTTGACCTCATGCTTGGTCAATAACCCATATATATTATTTTTCCAGTTACACTACATGCATACACACAGTTTGAATACCTTGGGACACCCAATGCCTAGCACTACTTTGTTACAATAACTGCATTCCATGTTAAGACACTACAAGACGTCAAGTATTGAGAACTTGGTGTATTCATTATTATTATTATTATTATTATTATTATTATTATTATTATTATTATTATTATTATTATTATTATGAGTAGTAGTAGTAGTAGTAGTAGTAGTAGTAGTAGTAGTAGTAGTAGTAGTAGTAGTAGTAGTAGTAGTAGTAGTAGTAGTAGTAGTATCATTATTATTATTGTCTTTTTTATCACAGTCTTTGCTGGTGTCTCTTAGTGCATCAGTTATGCAAGTCAATTATTCTGTTCATAAACTAAGCACCTTTCTGAGGATTCGCACATATCCCAGCATGCAGATCTTTTGAATCTCTGTCACAATTGCTCTTTCTGATACTTTCCTCATGTTTTCTACCATCCCCTTCTTTACTGTACCAAGCGCACTCACTACGGTTTTCATATGCCACATTCTCTGTCTTTCGAGTTCAAAGGTCTTTGTACTTGCTTTTCTTTTCGACCTCCTTCAGTGCAATGTTTCTATCTGATGGGCCAGTCATTTCAATCAGTTTGCAAGTGGAAACTTGTCACTGAACCTTTGACGATGATGTCTGGTCTATTCCCTACTATAGTTCTATCAGTATTGACTGGCATATCCCACATGATAGTGATGTTGTTGTCTGTATTATTATTATTATTATTATTATTATTATTATTATTATTATTATATTATTATTATTATTATTATTATTATCATTATCATGATTATCATTATCATTATCATTATCATTATTATTATCACTT
>NC_090885.1:26351443-26368943 GCF_036669925.1 Montipora capricornis
TACGATTTCTGTGGAATTCATTTAAACTGAGACCAGATGAAAGATGGAAGATGGTTGGAAAGTAAGGATGAATATAATACTGCTTTATGAAGTTTTGTTAACCGTTTGCTGTTTAAGCCAATCAGATGTAAGTACAGACAATAGAAAAGTTATCACCTTTTTGCATACCAATTGAATTCCAACATGTTCGTTGCCGTTGTTGCTATCGTTCTGATCTGGACCGTTTCTTAAGACGTTAATGTAAATAATTTCAAGTCTATTACTCTTGCAGCCATCTAGTCGTTTGTATAATTCAGCACTTAGCAGGTCTTTACATTATTTTACTTATTTTTATTGCTATTTTTATTGACATTTAATTTTCTTTGTACACATGCTTTATTTTAACTCCTAGTATAGTCACTACTGCTTTAGGATACACCTATTAATTAAATTTCAACACGAAATATCATTTCCCGCGACATGTTTTTTTCCAAACTATTCACATAAAATATTATTTCTCGGTACGCGTTGCATCTGTTATGGTCAAATAACCGCTCAAAATAAAGATTTTTCAACGATCTTTCCGTTTCGTAATTTTTATATTCTCTGTCAAAATTTGCATAACAATCAAACCACAAAAATAGCCAGGCACGCAACAAATTTAGTCGAATTTACCTCTTCGTCAAACTTTCATGCTTTAACACAGGAATTTTTAGTTATAGTAAAAAAACATTCTCTATTCAATAGCAATCATCCTTTAAACATTCTCTATTCGATAGCAATGGGACATTCCATTTTTTATCCGCACCCCCCCTATGGAAGGCATTTTTTCGAAATGTCAAGAAGGACCCTGTCGGAATCTGGAATTTCTTACCCAGTAGAGGGGGTCAGAATCGAAGCCTTTTGTTCTATTAAAAAAGGGGCCTGTCGGAATCTCGGAATCAAGCTTCAGAGTAAGACGAACCTCTATTAATCTAACTTCAGAGGAAAAGGGACCTGTCGGAATCACGCCTTCCTGCCTTCCATAGGGGAAAATGGAAGGTCAAAACAAGAAAACATCTCGCCCCCTCCTCCCCCATCAAAGAAGGGTTTTTTTTTGTAATGTCAAGTAGAACCCTGTCGGAATCTGGAATTTTTGTCCTTGTAGAGGGGGTGAGAATAGCATTTTTTTTCTAAAAATAATGGTCAGAATCACTGTTTAACTCTTAGTCTTTATTCTATTCAAAAGCAGGAGGTGGGTCGGAATCCTTATTCATCAATCTGGGGGCCTGTCGGAATCTCCCTTTCATTCTTGTGGGATGAGTTCTAGGAGTACTTCTTGTTTTTTGTTTTGTGTGGCCTAAAGAGGGTAATGCTATGTGAGGGGTTAAACTTTCACCCACAAATACAGAGAGTACAATCAAAAACAACATTCTTGTTATTGTTGTTGTTATTATTATTATTATTATTATTATTATTATTATTATTATCATTATTATTATCAAGTTATTATTATTATTATTATTATTATTATTATTATTATTATTATTGTTAAGTGGCGGCGGGAGACTGAAAAGAAAACTTTAAAGCTTACTGAGTGATTCTGCCTACCCAATGAAATTAAGTTACCTAGATATTATATTGGTTACAATGTTACTTACATTATTTACATGGTAGAAAGTCGTTGATAAAACTGCAGCCAAGACCCAGTGTGCAAAGAGAGTAGTCTCTCCGATAGCCTAGAGACTAGTGGAATTTGCGATCGGGCTAGCGGATTCTGTCCTTTACTTGCCCGATGGGAGAGTGAAGTTTTTTTGTATATTTAACTAAAATACATAATTTACAAATTAGTTCTGCTTGTGAACATTTATTTATGGCTAGTTTGACTCACTTTCGGGGTAGCACTTGCTAGCCACTTTCTTTGCACCCTGAAGACCATTAGGGCTATCGATGGGAACTCCAAGAAGGAAAACAATATGTTATCAATATCTGGTTTTAAAGAAACACTAAAAGCATATTTGTACACCAATATTTTATAATAAAACCGATTTACTGATCATTTCTTTTATAGATAGGTTTCCTGTGAGAAAGCAGGACATTACCAAAATCTTTTTTAGAATCAAGCCCGAGATTACATGTATACACTTACGTCTGTTCCTTGATAAGATCGTCCACAAAAAAATTTAACTCTTAAGAGTATTTAAAACTACAGGTATGAGCAGATACAGAAAACTGTGTTACAAAACATTATGTTCGCCAACGGTAAGTAAAAGGAAGTTTTAAACGGCTAAGAAATGCGAATAAAACACCACACACTAACTGAGACATTCAGACTGAAGTTAGTCGAAATACATATAATTTAGTGCTGCATATGTAACCTTTACGGATAAAGCACAATAAAGTAACAACGTTTCGATGTCATTTTAAAGTGAAGATAAAATGATAAAGCAGCTAAGTTATATACTCTGGCAAATTGTCAAATAGTTCAATGCAGAAGAATAAACGAGTCATTAAGTAGTTTGACGTAGTCCCTTTAATCTAAAATACAGACTTTACAAGCCGTATTTCCCCTCTTGAGATTGCAGTTGTCACACATTCTTGGTATACTCGTTCAGGCTCTTTTTCGTAAACAATAGAAATGATGTCGTCATCCGGTTCAAAGCCTTGCACCTCAGCGAAGTACCATCCTGGTTTAAAAAATAACAAATGAGCAATTCTTAAAATATGGTCATTATTAGCAATGACTATTATTTGAGAACAAATTTTAAAATTGATTTAAAATTTATCTAAATCGTACAACATATTATGTCTCTGTTAATGAAACATGACAATTAGAAAACATCGAACAAGTAATCGCTGAAAAGAAATAACAGACCCACAACATGAACACAGCGTAGTAAGAAAAATGACATATGGTAAATGGTTTTGCAACTTTGTTTCCAAGATCATTACTGAAAACAACAATATCGCACTTTTATTGTTGCTGCAGTGTAATTAATAAATGATAAGAGAGTTGAGCATCATAAAGAGATTTTATACATCTAAAACATATAAAGAAGTACTCAATTAGGCCAGGGAATATGTATGAAGTGCATAGAAATGTTGTCAGCCAGTATCGTGTATAACGTTACGCTTTAAAGGCTGGGAAAAAGTAAAAAACCAAGATAAACCAACCAACCTGGTTTCCAGCCAGTTTTTTGGACACATTCCTTACTCCAAAGAACTTGAATCCTGGCTCCAATCTCTGTGACTTCGTCATAAAGATCATTATCACAAGTGACTTCCAGGACTTTTAACTTTCCTTCATCGATGCTCTCCTTCACGTTCAATTTATACCGCTCTCCCTTTTCACTGCTGTACTCTATGGTAATCTCGTCGGACGATGGGTTGTAAGTCCGTACAACTGCGGTGTACCAGCCTGGCTCCCATCCTGACAGGGCATCCTCCTTACCCCAACGTACAGCTACTCTTGTTCCAGGTGTTCTTATTGCCTCCGCATTATTGGGGTCTGCCTTTTTGTTGTTTACCTCCCTTTTTGCTGTAATGAGGCGTTGAATTTCGTCAAAGATGGTATTCAGATTCAGAAGAGATATCCCCTTTGGAACAGGCGTTACGCTTGTGATATCGTTTTCTTGGTTGAAGACGGATGCATGTTCTCGAGGTCGCGTCTTACTTAGCGAAGGCGTTGTTTCTCTTTGAAATGATCGCTGGCGATAAACCACTCTGTCAACGACTCCATGAGCTTTAATCTCTTCTCCGACTATGATCTTGGAAACCTTTATCAAATCCTCTAGGGCTTCAAGTTCTCTTTCAAATAAGAGATGCGTGGTGCCTGTTCGAACTGCAAGGACCCGCAACACAAGTTGATCTTTACTTCCTTCAGTTGGTATATTATGGAAGTGAAGAATTTCCTTCAGACGACCAACCGGAAGCTTTTGGATTTCCTTTGCAGTAGTTGGAATGGTTGATATGTCCCCAGAATACTTCTCCACTACAGGTGAAGGGCTTGAGAGATCAACTGAGGCCAGCCGTTTGACAAGAAGGTGCTTGGCACCACTGCTTTGAATCCCTTTCTCTTGACATCTTGCTTCAAGGGTTTCTCTTTTTTTCTTGTACAGGGTATGTTGCCTCCAAAGCTGCTGTTCCACGCTCTCAAGGAAGTCCCTCTCCATGGCGTCGGCTTTTTTCTTAAGAAACTTCTCAACATCCTCAACGGGGCACCAACATAGAATGCTGATACTTTGCATGGCATACGTGGGAAGGTTTGGCAACGAAAGGAAGACTAGTTTTAAAATCCTTGATGGTAGAAATAATTCAGGAATTTTGTTCCACGGACCGTCTGAAAGGTCTCGCCGTTGTTCGTAGGGAAGATAGTGCATTTTTCCACCACTCAAGTACCATCTGACATAATCAGGGACAGGCTGGAGAGTTGGAGTAGGGAATAACGACGAGTCATCAAAAATAGTGGTAGTGTATTTATCCCGCCAGGCCGTTTTGATATCCGACCCACTGTCGTTGGTCAACAACTGGTAATCCTCTGCGTATTCAGCTTCGAATGCATCGTCTACTCCCCAAACATTACTTAATTCAGCGTTGAGGGCATTTCGTCTCGTCTTGTACACTAGTGGACACTCCAGCTTTCTTTGTTCAGTGAGCGCCAAGAAATTGTGGATTTCCTCCTCGTCGTCGAATACGAAGTTTTCTCTTCCGATTAGCCCTCTCACGCACAGGATAGGCTCCCCCCCAAATTTCGCATGACTGAAAACCTCGCGGACTTGTTCTGCCATCTCTTCCATTGCCTGCTTGTGTTCTGCCGTGTTTGGTTCTTCCGTTACCCTCGCAAACGGCCCATGTTTTGCGAGTTCTCTCTCTTCGGATGCGTGCACGCGTTCAACAGGGTTTCGTTTGCTATGGTATTCTGCAAATGATACCTGTGTCACCTTTTTTAGTCCGAGGTACCTTTGAAGGCGCACAAGGAGCATCTGTACTAATGGACTTCGGGGCATGTCGACACCATTATCAACCACAAAAACGAAATTCTGCTTGAGTTTTCCCGTGTTTGGATCACGAAAATACGAATCCAGGTGTGGTAGTGTCATTAGGAACAGGAGCTCGTTGATCGCACGGAAGACCGTCTCATTTTCGTAATGTGATAATCGGAGAACAGTCACAGCCTTACCAGTTCTCTTTTGATGAATTATAGTTTCACGTTTCCCTGGCGACGACCCCAACAATATATCTGATGTATTTGGATACAGCTGATGACTCAATCGAGACCCACGATTGGTTTCCACGGTCTTGAGAAAAAGGTGACTCATGGGAGTAATTGCGTGTCGTCTTGACTGGTCATAGGTGTGATCCTCGTACTCGCATGGTCTCCACGTTTTCAGATTGTGCCTGTCAGTCGGGCGCACTACTTGCTTTGCATCGTAGGAGTCGACAACTACACCAGAAGGGTTTTGCGCTGCTTCGTCAAGAATGGCATTGACATTTGCCGAGCTCCAGTGAACATCAATGACTAAGTCCTTTATTGGAGCTGTGTCAGGTGCCTTGTGAAGCGATACGCATGCATTTATACCTTTACCCTCGTGGTGCCGTTTCGCTTCTTGCGTTCCCTTCCTGAAGTTCTGGGTATAATTGTAGCACGTTGACAGACTAATAGAAAAATTCTCAGGTGCCAAGGAAAGTAAAGCCAGACGTGCGTCCGTCATGTTTGTCACATTATCGGCTGCTCGGTAGAGTATGTCGTTCGTTAGCTTTGGGTGCGATTCCAAGCCACCTCCACCCCTTTTTATCCTGTCCCCCTCACCGAATTCGTATTCCAGGATAGCAGCAATGTCTGGGAATTCTTCAATTTTTAGCTTTCTTCCTGAGATGTTCAGAGACTTAAATCGGTGCCTAAGATCACGTTCCTTGATTAAATCCTTTTGCCGTCTTATCAAGCCACGTTTTTCGTTCGGTGAAAGATGAGATAGCTTCTTCTGTGCCGTCAACTCCTGCACTATTTCTTCAAATTTGTTAAGCTTTCCCGGGACAGTTAACGCACAGTTTTGAAGGGACTGTTTGTTGGATATTCCTTGCAATTTTGCCATGAAACGGACGCTAGTTATCTGTGTGAGAAGGTACTTAACAGTATCTCTGTCTCTTTTCGTATCTAGATATGCTAAGGCCTTCTTGTAACAATCTCCTATCTTTCCCTCTATGTGGGAGTTTAATCGCGCCCTGAAATCGAATGAGTCGAAAATGTTCTTAAGGTTGCTTACTACTTCAATCAATGGCGAAGAGCGATTTTCGATAAGAAAAGCTTTTCCGTGGATATAGACTTGTAACAGGTTCAAATGCTTTGAAAGAGTCTCGTAAATCTCCATGGAATTCTTCCGTTTTATGGCCTCATCACACGACCCCCCAGGTGCTGTTTTCTTAAAGGCGTTGAAAAAGGTTCGTGCCGCCTCTTGCGTTGAAATTATTGGAAACTTGTACATCTGCTCTCCTACGGCCTTAACCCCAACCAAGCCAGACTTCTCTTTCCAACACTTTTTTCCCTCGATTTTTGCTTTGATTGCTTCCAGATTTTGTTCCAAAGTGCCACTTACTGTGCTCCTGTTAGTTCCCAGTAAGCCTCCTCCCTCTGTATCAATTACGTTAGTTGTTCGGCTTTGTAACCGAGCTCTATTTTTAGACTCATTGCGTCCGCGTTCAACATACCAATCATGTCCAGTATGTAAAGGTAGAGTGCTTGACACTTGTTCGTGCTCATCATTTCCTTCTTTTGTTGGAAGGTATGCACGCAATCTATCCTCGCCACTTTTGACAACTTTACTTTTGCCGAAAAACTTCTTTCGTCTTCCATCGTTCTCCTCATTTTCTCTTCCCTTTCTTTTCTCTCCTTGCACATCTTTTTCCAAGCCATGGGAATTGTCCTCTTTCTTTGTTTTAGTCAGATGTTTACAGAGCGAAGCAGATATAGACCTGGGTTTACTGGTAAACGAAAATTTTCGTTTTGCATGTCGAACAGATGGCTCCATTATATGATGCAAATAAACCGACATTGAGGAAGATGATTGACTAAATGCGTTTGAAAACGCAGTGTTTTCGTGTTTCTTTTCTTGTGGACAAGTATTCTCCACATTAAATCTTTTTTGGAGTTTTTCTTCACCACGTTGTTCTTCAACTTGCAAAGTTTCCACTTCCTTTTGCTTTTGTTTACGAGGAAATTCCTCCATAGGGGAAGTTTCCACGACTGCAGTTACTTCTGTGTGTGTTTCTTTATTACTAAATTCCTCCACAGGGGGGGTTTCCACTGCAAACGTTCCCTCCGTTTTTTGTTCTTCATCAACACATTCTTCCCCAGGGGGATTTTCCACTGCAGAAGTTCCTTCCGTTTGTTGTTCTTCATTAACGCATTTCTTCACATGGGGGTATTCCACGGTCGATTGAGTTCTCTCCGCTGTAATTGCTTCATTCAATTTCCTCTTCTTTTCACAAACGGGAGTTGCAGACCACTTAGCCTCCTCAGTATTAGGTGGGTGTTTCAGGCTTCCGCGTTTCACAATTTCCGCAAACGTTGCCTGTTCTTTCTTTTCTGAGGAGGCAAAAAGCGGCACAAAGTGATTCGGCTGAAAGGGCCCATTTTTGTCCAAATTGCTGTCACGGGTCCACATGATGTAGCAACTGGTTGGAGGAGAACCCATTCGTGGGACTATTGGGCCATGAAACAGTGGCGCACGAGTAGGGTAAACAGAATAAATCATGTGACCAATAACAGACGATAGTGCCATCATCTCCATAAGCCCAGCCCATCTTTTGTTACAACTGGTAGAAAGTGCTTGCTTTTTAATAGCCGCAATTCTATCGCGCCCGTCTTGAATGTCTATCGAAAGAGACATCATAAACTTGGCAGATTCACTAAATCCCGAACCTGTGTTCTTTATTCTGGGAAGAAAAATAAAAAAAAAACATTACCATTAGGCAAGCTAGCCGGCCTATCTTAAGAAATGTTCCTTTTTAGTACAGAAGGTACTGTAGGATGGTAGAGGGCGAGTTCGGGTGATCAGCCGCTAGGGATTTCATTGATAACATCCGAGTCAAGATGGTTACTTTACCATCAGAAAAACATTGCAGCTTTGAGTGTACTCTTCACTGATGTAGCTTCTTAAAAAATGGCGTTTGTTGTTTCACTTGGTCCTCCTTTATTCCCAATTTTTTTTATTTCTAAAAATTTTTTCGGACGTACTTGGCTGCTGTTAGTTTTCAAACCCGATTGCAAAAGGATTTCCCGCACGAAATTAACTGAGAGGACATAATGTCAGTATTTAAAATATTGTATTTTCTAGCTTTCTTTTTTTCTTCCTCTTTTCTTGAGGAAAATGTCGTTCCAAGTCCTTATTCCCCGTTCGTCTTTCCGTTCGAAAATGCTTAAGAAAATTTATATTGTTGAATCCTATGATTGAAAATCGATAGACTCGATACTAATAACAAAGAAATCATATGGATCGATTTTTCTTGTTTTCCGATAACTAAATTCTAGCGATTTTTTCTGTCAATGTTTCATCGATTATCAAATTTAAACATTGCGCACTCCGGATTGTAATTCATTTTCGCTGATTTTAGCGGTACTTCATCGGAAAATTTGGGTCCGCGGTACCGTCGGGAAACAGCGTGATATCTGAAACCACCCCTGGAAATTCACAACTTGACCAGAGCAATCAAACAGCTGTTCGAAAATATTGATCTACAAGTCGTTTTTCCGCCGGTCTATAGAAAGCTACCAATCTACATAGTGTGATATAGACTATGAGCAGCCTCTCTTTTCCAGGTGCCGACTTATTTTTGATTCGCGCAACGGTGACATAAATTATAGCGTCACTTCAATAAAAATAAAATTGGACGCGCTTGTGCAAAGCTATTGATAATTTCTCTGATTTTAAACTGCAAGTTCGGTTTTCATTGGGAACTTCTAGGCTTTTTCAGTTGTGAAAAAAAAAGGAATGTTTTACACTCTCAGGAGAACGTAAGGTACAAGTTTAAATAGTTCAGTTTACCTGGGATGATCTGCATAAAAATCTTGCTGAAGGAACAACTCCGCAGCAGTTAGGAGGCGTAATACGACAGCCAAACATTCATTTCCTACCACACAAACGGACCCTGCGTTGAATAGACAATTTCCATCACCTAAAACTTTTCTTGGTTTTATGTTAGCCGGCATATCCTCCGGCATTAGCATTAAGGAAAAGGTGTCTTCCTTGTGAATTGATGCCAATTCCTCGGAAGTGGCCAAAGAATCTGGTACGAACGCCTGATAACGCTCTTGGAGTTCCTCGCACACCACTCTGTTGTTTTGGCGGATCGCATTCTGCAGCAACTTAAGATCTTTCAATAAAGCAGAGTTATATCGTTGTTCCATTTTGAGACACAATATATAATAAGGTTTCCAAACACGTTATGCTCAAGTCTAATCGAGGTTAACGCTCTCTTCCCGCGTTTTGTACCGAGGCAACCGGAAACGGCGAAAAGTGCAAGTGACGTATATTTCAGCCAGTTTAAAATTACCGTAATGGAGGAATTTCACTCTTGGTTTGATGAAACAAAGCTGACTCCATACAAACAAATGTTTTTGGATAATGGGTATGATGACCTAGAAGTTCTTGCGTCTATCACGGACGGTGAACTTCGTGAAATTGGGGTACATTTACCTGGTCATCGAAAGAAAATTTTGCTCAAGGTATCCTGTTTAAGGAAGAAGATGAAACTCGACGAAGATGGTGAAGATGCAAAGCATGTCCCTAGTGATAAATATAAAGGTATGTTACGTTTTATTGTTGCTGTTATATTTTGCAAAATTTAGTAATGACGGTATACAACAGGAGACAGACAACAACATATTATTATCGTAACGCACTTTGTATCTTCACGTTAATTTACATATTTGAAATTTGTTAACCACAAGCCCTGGATCTTTTATTTTTGTATCCGTAACTGTGCGAATATCTCGCAAACTCCAAGTATGAAGAAGGTAGCTTGGTAAAGATTTCATTTAAAGGCTTTTATATCGCCACTTCCCGGACTGAAAAATTTTCAATGGGAAGCAGCGTGCACTTTTTGTTTGACAGCTGTGAAAACCATTGGTGGGGTTTTTTAGACGCACTCTATAGATTTGTTGGTAAATGTTTTGATATTTTTCGTTGAAATGTTGATACTTTAAGGAAAAAAATGAGTTTTTTTTTAACTTTACTGGAAATTATCCGGATAGATTGTTAGGCGATTTTCCGGGAATGTTCTAGCTAGGCCAAGTGGGTGTGACAACCGACAGTCTAGAACACAGACGTTTAGAACATGCTAAAAAACGTGAACAAAGCATTTTTATTCATTTGCATCAAGATTAAAACAAGTAATACTACAGAAACCACCGATCTGTGGAATGGGCCAAAATTATCGAGTCACTGCCCCGCCCACTTTCGTTAAACATTTTGATGAAATTCCTTTCCCACGGGTTTAAGGTGTACAAAACAACCGCAGCAATGGAAAAACACGTTTTCAAAGTTTATCTCTGATTTCTTTGGCAATCGCGAAAAACCTTCCCACAAACAAACCTGTGGTGAAGTCTCTCCCTTCCCCGATAATGTCCTGTCTAATCTTCATTTTCAAGTCTTCTCCGAGAGCCTCTCCACGATTATAGAGCCTTCCATATGCGCTCAGTTCTGCCGTTATCTCTTAAGAATTTGAACTATTTACAAGCGAAAGTGGATGGGGCAGAGACACGTAAATTCCCACCCATTCCACAGATCGGTGGTTTTCGTAGTAACATTGTGATCTTGTATCTGGGAAGGAAATAGAAAAATCACAGAAAGGTTTACCTGAAACAGGGAATTCACTATTGGTGATTATTCAAATCAGCAGTAGTTAAGTCGAGTATGCTTCAGAAGGTCTCTTGCTTCTCAAACAAACTCCGCCCACAAACGCCTTCAACTGGGTTCTCAGGTAACTGAGTGGAAAGGTCACAACCGTTGACCTCGTGGCGAAATTTTCGCGCGAATCTCCAAAAAACCCTTGTGTTTCGCAATGCGCTAAAGGAGGAGAGATCACTTTTCCGTAGCTCGTTTTTTCTTTAAGCTTCTCTGTCAAAACGAGGACGACAAAAAACAGTGGCCAAACGCTGGAGTAACTGGCCGAAGAAAAGAAACAAAAGAATGCGCGTAGCAAATGTCAAGGGCATCCAGCGAGCACGTGAAGCCAAAAAGCCTTTCAGAGACATTTCTAGGCTACTTGTAATGTTTAACGACTGTCTAAAGAGTTGTTTTTATCGCCTAGAAGAATTTGATCTGTTCGGATATCTTAGCTGAAAAGTGTCCGAAAATTATTGGGAATGGTTTCTTCATTTCAGAAATTGCAAGCGGGACGTTACCTTCGAAAAACTTCCCAGCGAACCATTTCCTCATGCGAAACTGCTAGGCGGGTGACCTTTACAAGTGCCAAAAATTGCATAAATATCCTTTCCGAAAACGTGACGGACTACCTTTTCATCTTTTGGGTGATGTTTTAGTAAAGAAATCTATAGCTGTTTGGCAACGTAGAACTGAAATGCTTAGAACAGTTTGTCTCTCTTTCAACATCGCTATTTAAGCTGCGGCTACACGAGCGATTTTTTCAAAATTTGTCGCGTCGCCAGCGCGCGATGAAAATCACACGTGCAGCCACCCTTGAACTGGCGATGCAACTGGTGAAAAAATCGCAAGAAGAAAGTCGCTAGAGTTGAAACTTTTGCAACAAAATGATGGTTACCCCTTTAGCCACACTGCAAAATTTTGCCCACGCTTGCGACGCGACTGAAGAGTATTTAGCCAATGAAGTTAAAGGAGGAATCGCTTCTCTTCTCTGGACTCGATTTTTTTGCCCGCTTGATATGACACTATGAATTAGTGAGCGATCATCGCAGTTACGATACTGTAGCTTCATTCGCGATGCCAACTTCCGCATCTCCACTCACTGATGTATTTTTATTCGTTCTTTGCTGTTTTCGCTTTTTCGAACTATAGTCCATGGAACTTTCCGTGGTCAATGTTAGCAGTTATAACTTTAATAATACAATTACGGAAAATGTTTCGTAGTCAGAACAACATAACACTATGCTGATAAACTGAGAAACCAATTCGCGGCATCCGTATTCCCGCGAAAGCCCTCTCGGCCATAACGTAAAACGTTCATTTCTCCGCCAATATATATTTGTTTAAATGTTTTTCCAGAAATTTAGACATTACTCTTCGAACATTACTTTGACCCAACCTGAAGCCCTAAATCCCGATCTGAAGGTATAGGGTAACCTTAACTACGACTTCCTCGCTAAAAAAAAAACTTTCCGACAAATGGGGCGCCACCTTCTATGGTACGCAAGTTTTCACGTTCCCAACTTCAATGTCTTTTTAACGATCACCATCGGTTAGATCGGAATTCCTTGCTGTTGACAAGGTAATACGGAGGTGATTCTCTATATCCAGGTTTGCAAGGTGATACATTTTCTTAACTGCAAGGCCTTTAAAATGCTTTTGAAATAATTTGATTTCACTTCTTCTTTTACAGATGAAAGTTATTTGAACAATTTGGAACCGGTAACAGCCTTTGCGTCTCCATCCTCTGGAAGAGACTTGATGGAAGATTCGTCGGCCACTTTGATTAATTCCTGTAAGCAATTTTACACGTAGGAAATGTTCCAAAAATTAATACCTTTTCGCATTTTAAACCTTGTATTACCAATCATTTCCCTGGTCCCTTTTAATAAGATATAGCAATGAATAAGGGTAAGATTTACCCTTATTCATAAATTCCGTGCTCAAATTGTGTCAAATCAGCGGACGTGGATTCAAAAATGGGATATGTCGGAGCAAAAATAGGTTTGACCGGACAATTTGACCGGCGCCAGCTGGGAAATTATTTCAGCTCTGTTCACCAAATAACTATAATACAGAAAAGCGTTGTCTTGACTTCGATTAAATTTAAAGTGGCCAGTATTTCTTTCAATTAGTGGTAATTCGTGCTACCCTTCAACAGGTCAAAATAGCTTGGATGATGGTGTTTCGCAACCGGGAAGTGTATCATCAGTATCATCGCCATCAGGATCTGGGATTGACTCCTTGAGAGGTTTGTTTACCGCGTTTCAATTTTTATTAATCCTTCAGTCAATTAGAAAGTAAAGATATAGAATTCACAGCGTAATTGCAGCGGCTTTTAAAGTTGATAATAATGCGATCAATAACCAGCGCTGGTGCGAATTAATCATACATATTCCCTTCAGTGGCAAACCGTGCAGTCAAGGAACATGGCAATTTTATGACTTAAGTTTTTTTCATTTTAACTTTAGCTAAAAAGAGAAAGCAGTCCCCATTTGCGAAATGGGTGAAAGGTCCCTCTAAGGAGCTACCAATGTATCAAAAGGCAGCGGAGAGAAAAGTTAAGCTGTTCTCCGGTAAAGAAATTGCAGATGCTCAGGGTTTAGAAAAAATAAGAAGAAGATTTTGGAACGAGAAAGCCGAGGAGTTGTGCCAGGACACAGCTTTAAAGAAATGGAAAGCTACTGCTATTCATGGAGTCGTTGACACCGCCTGGACTCTAAAGAAAACAGTGGTTTTGGTGGTTGAGGCAAACAACACAAGAGAACAGGAGTTAAGAGAAGAAGTCAAAGACTCGCCTCAGATAAAAAAGCAAAAGGCAGAAACAGTAGATGCAAATGTGCAGAGAACCCTGTCTAGCCACCGGGAACTGTTGCGAGTCAACGAAAGACTTCGAAGGCTTAACGATAGAAGCAACACCACTTCCGAAAAAAAGAAAAAAATCGCTGAAGAAGAAATTGCTGCAAAAACAGCACTGGGCGAGCTCAAACTTGCGCAAGAGTCCCTGAGGAAAGCTCTCCAGAACAAGCGCAAGTGTCTTGCCGCCCCAACACCTTTTCAGGGGGTCCCTTCAGATGTTGTTGAAGACTGCAAAGAGCCAACCACAGAAGACATTGATGGAATGCTAGAGACAGTACTCAAACGCACAAGACCTTCAAGAGACGAGGACGAGAACAAGGAAGAGGAAGAGGAAATCTGATTAGTTACCCCCTGCATTTTAACCAAAAAAGATTGAAGTTTGAATGTCTGTGAATACGAAATTTTTACTGGTTTTCAGGAACTGATAATTATCGATTAGTTGTGTCGGGATGTCTTTTCTTACCAATTTTTTTTGGGGGGTTTCAATTTTTGTCGTTATTCTCCTGTACTGTTTTTTTCGAATGACCTGCATCTGTCCTTCATTTATAGTGGAAATTAGTCAAAAAAGTTAAGGAACTTACGGAAGCTATGAAAGTGCTTGAAGGACACATATATATACATTTTTTCTATATTGTGTGTTTTAAATTTGAAGTTGGTTTTCCCGAGCATCTAATTTCATCTTTCCGAAAATCGGAGTTTGTTCTTTGAAATTAAGAGAATTTCCGAAATTGCTGAAATTGGAGCTCATGTAAGCCAACTGCACACCGAAGACTCGCTGAGCTCCACACTTTAAATCGCATTGTAATGTCTACTCGTTAAAAACAGAATCACAGTTCTACGAAGGGGATCGAATCCAACTTTACGATAAAAAACACAACAACGTTGAGAACAATTTTGCGAAAACAAGCAAATGACAACGTTGCGTGACGACCATCGTGGAAGTGTGGCTATGTTTAGTTTCGTTTTAATTGTGTTGCGGAGGTTTTTACGAAGTAAACATAAGAATGTGGTTTTAAAATGTGGAGCTCAGCGAGGCCTTAGTGTCTCTAAGGTTAGCGTATATTTCCGGGAAAGACTCCAATCTCAGTCGAAAATTCTCTTAATTTCTAAAAACAAACAAAAATGTTACTTTCGTAGCTTTCGTTTGTTCCTTTTTTTTTTTTTTTTTGCTAATTTCCACCATAAATGAAGGAAAGATTCCGAACATTCGAAAATAATAGTACTTGAGAATAACGACAAAAATTGAAACAAAAAAATTAGGAAAAATTATTGGGAAAAAAATGACACCCCGGCCCCGGCTCCGGCCCCGCGTTTTGGCTACTACCGATTTAAAGAAGTTAAACAGACTTCAAAAAGTTCTTATGTGGTTAAAAAAAAAAAAAAATGAGAATAATTTGTTTAAACTACATTGACAATTTTTGGCAAGACATTCAAGAAGTTTATTGTTCGAACAAAAATGCAATACTCTGTGATTTCCACACTTTTCAAAACTAGAATTAATTAAATGACTATTGTGAATGATAGTAGACGTCCTTTGCTTGTTTATCTAGTGCACCGTTGCTGACAATGTCAAAGCTTTTATAATTTTTCTATGTGAATACAAGAAGAAAGAGTATTTCGTGGCATTAAAAGACTGAACGTACATGTATTTTTGTCCTTAAATGATGACATTTTGAGGTAGGGCTGTACGGATTTTCTTTGCGTGTGTGTGAAAGGAGGTCCTCGTCGAAAATTAGAGCCCAGTCTCTGGAAAACCTCTCGGTCGTGTTTTGAACCTCGGGAGATAACTGACTACGTCCCCCCACCCCACCATACCCTAAACGGTACAATTGTTTACACATTGGGGTCTTCGGAATTAACCTCCTTTAATACCTTTAATAATCCAGCCTGTCGGAATCGAACTTCAGAGTAACAGGGCCTGTCGGAATCGAACTTCAGAAAAAGGGCCTGTCGGAATCGAACTTCAGAGGAAAAGGTGCCTTGTCGGCCTGTCGGAATCGAACTTCAGAGTAAAAGGGCCTGTCGGAATCGAACTTCAGAGTAACAGGGCCTGTCGGAATAATGCCTTCCATAGGGGGGGTGCGGATAAAAAATGGAATGTCCCAATCATACTTTAAAATTTCAGAGAAATCGACCAATCCACGAATATTTTACGAATTTTTTTCAAAAGGTCAAGCCGATCTTAAAGATTAAAGGAAGAATACAATAGTTTTTAAAGTAAAGTAACCTTATGACATAAGTGTAAAAAAGCGATTACAGATTTTTCCTTGCACTTCGAATTCTACGAATGAAATAAATGTACGTATTTGAAGCTCGGGTTATATAGACGCAGGGAGAAGTGATCCTCGCACTAAGGAAATAATTATTTTCTCTAATTAAATATACACCTGAAAAATTCAGGACTCTACATTGGGGCATACGCTTCAGAAGAAACGAGTCCTTTCAAGGGAACACTAACCTGCGATCAGGCCCATTTTTAGCTTCGCTCCTATGTTCTCTTATGTCGTCGCTCGCTAAAATTGAGCCTGACCAAAAGTCTCTCAAGAATTCCGTTTGGTCGGCCAAACCAAACTCGTGATCTGATTGGCTGTTGAAACGCCGGAAGTGAAAATGCCATCGTGATTGCGCGGAGCTCTCGCGAAGTCCTCGAGACTAATTCGCCATAAGTGTAGGAAGAAATTTGCTCCCTTTTGTTCTTACAATGCCGTGGACGGTGCAACTTGATTTTATTTGTATAAATGGAGATATGCCATCTGAAATATCTCATAACTTGTCCAGAATCGGGTTTGAATCTCTGGAACGAGTGAAATTAGCGATTCCGTTGTCGAGCTCTGTGGCGATGGGGTCGAAAGTACTTTGGCACAAACTTCCCTGATGTTTTGAAAGTTAAATAGCTGGTTCTTTCAAATGGCAATGAACACCGATGCATATTGGTTTCCTGGATGAGACAAGGGACATATATATCAACAGGAGGAGATGCTGATAAAATCGCAAGTTACACGAATGCATGTTTTGAATATCGCTGTATCAAACTGCTATATTTCTTTACTGTACATGACACGGTTTGTTTGCACACTTCATAATATTTCCAGTTGATTTAACTTAAAACTCACACTCCAGAAACTAAAATGGCATGTTTCCAGAGAGATCAATGGTACAACAATAAAAGAAACTTTGCGAGTCCATCTTACTGTTCGTACTCCATCAAAAAATTAACAGGCAAACGTATCATGATTTTACTGCGCGCAATTCTAGAAATACACGTGCACTGCAATTGAAGATATTACCCGAAAACATCACCAAAGAAACCCTCATGAGAAACACGTTAAAGGAATAATGTATTTCTCTTTTTTTTCTTTAAAAATCTATTGTCAAACCGTCCAACGACAAAATGCTAGGTTATCTCAATTACAAATTAAGATGTCAAGCTTAAAAGATTGCATATTCAGTGAAGTTCGGAGGGAGAATTACACCGGCCTTTGCCGCAATATAGTCGTCGAAAACATTCCCCATGCTTTAAATGTGTTTTTCTCAAATTATTAAAAGCCAACGGTAACTTTCGAATTCGTTTATAATATTCCTCCCACGGTAATTAACTTTGGTCAAAACAAAATAGCGTGAATCTGCCGTCCACGCGTGTATTGGTGTAATGGGAGTAAATTTGATTGGCCGATGAAGGACATGTCAATCAATCAAAAAAGGTGGGCGGAAGGAATTTCGAAGAGGAATTTGGTCAGGCTCTATTTTTCGTTTCGCCAACTCCACATTACGTAGCACGCGAAACTAAAATAGAGCCTGATCGC
>NC_090885.1:26373943-26381443 GCF_036669925.1 Montipora capricornis
ACTCAGATCAAATAGTGGGTTGGTTTTTGAGGAGAGGGAAAAACTGGAGTAGCCACCGGTGGGAGAAAATTAAATTTCTCGGAGCAGAGTAGAGAACCAACAAACCCAACCCACAATTTGTGAGGGCAAGTCTGGGAATCGAACCCAGGCCACATTGGTGGAAAGCAAATGCTCTCAACACTGTGCCATCCCTACTCCAAAGATTTCTCATTTGTCTAAGAAAAAAAAGTGGCAGGCCTCAAATCACCTGTCATCACCAATGACACCATCAGTGAATGCACAAAAGTTGACAAATTATGTTCAAGAAAACTTGCCTTGTTGGCCATCATCCTGACTTTCATTATCAATCTGAAGATCATCTTGAAATAAAGGAATTGTTGCACAGCAACCATTTATCGCTTCCATCATCCTGTATTTGATAGTCCTGGCACAATTTTCTGAGGGGAACCATCCATAATATTTGGCAATTATTTGTTCAAATTCTGAGCACATTCTCCTAAGAATTTCTTCAGAGACTTGATGGTGATTTTTCAGGGCCAGTTCAGATATGTTGTATTTCCAGCTAGTCTCTGGTTCAACTAACACAACATAGTAGCCATTACTGCGAGCTGTATCTATGTACCAGTACAGCAACCTTTTCTTGATATTTGTGTTATCTAAGGGAAAAATTGTGTTAAAAGGCAAAATTACACCTGGGATTCTCGAAAGATACACATCAAGGTGCCATAAAAAGCTTGTCATGGTCTTATTTTGAATTAACTTTAGAAACCATGCGCTCTTACTTTTTCTGTTTTGACACTAGTACTAAGTCGAGTGTCACATCATTTAGCCAAATTCAGCGACTGGGAACTGGCAACCAAATCAAGAGTAACGTAAAAGGAACTTCTTAAGACAAAACTACATGTCTCTCAGACCTGTTTAGAGTAATATTACAGATACCAGTCTGAGAGTAATACTCATGCAGATATAAAGGAGACTATTTAGTGTCAACATCTTTAAAGGAATGTGTGGAGTTAAAAAAGGAATTTCTTTAGAGTGGTGTGAGCATGGAAAGGAGCAAAGGATTATCAGCTTTCACTAGGGTCACAGAGCTCACCTTGTGCACTCAAACAACATCCAGCTCTACTTTCTCTATTTATTTAGTATTCGAAATTTAGGAATACTAGGAATATTAGGTCAGGTCAGTCTTGCACTACTACCATAATGACAGTAGATGGTACAACCTGCAACTGTTCCTACTGCCTTGTAGGTGCATACAGGAGTATGAAAGGCTAAGGGAGTAAACCCTAACAGAAAATCCGGAGGGAAGGCCCCCAAGGCAGATGGTGGGGAGGACTGACCCAAGCCATCACCTGGCAGCCCCTGCAACTTTGCTGAATCCAATTCATATCGACTTTGTCTTTCCTTTGGAACAAATCAGTAACGTCGAGAGGGGGATGTGGACATTGGGCAAGGCACATTCTCCACACATTCAAGGCCCAGGCACTTCACTAAGTTAGGGACTATAACACTCACATTTGGACACTGAAAATTAGCAGTATAGTGTATCAGACCCGCAGCTCAACCAGAGCTACAGCAGCATACAGGACATGGAGAGGACGCGTCATCTTTGCTCTAACAGGCAAGGAAAACAACATGGGTAGGGACACAGTTTACTGGTTATAGTCATCACTATTTGGTGAAAGGGGATGGTGCCAAGGGTCCCCTCTGATGATGGGAGCGGCAAGCGGCTATTTAGCTGCACTGTTCAGCTACCGCCTGTCTTAAGATGGGCATCCCCCAGCCAATAAGGTGCTGACCGACTCGTCCGCCTGTTCCTGCGGGTTTGTGGAGATAGGAGAAAAATCGAAAAGCAGACGAAAACACCAAAACCAGGCAAAAGAACAAGAAAATCAACCTCCTTGAAACTGGGGGGCTCGAAATGTCAGGATGATGACTACAGGAATGGACAACACCTGGACAAAACAGAGGAACTGAGGAAAACAGCCATCATAGACAGGGAGCTCACAAGACTGAATGAAGAAATCAGAGAAAATAACTACACATTCTTCTGGAAAGGTCTCGAAGAAGACAAAAGGAGGCTTCATGGCGTAGGCTTTGCTGTACACAATAGATTACTCATCATGGAGCTACGACAAGTTGCAAAATTGTTGAGACACTTTCATTAAAAAACAACTTTTCTAGCTTCCAATATCTGCCACATCTAGAAGTTAAACCTCTTCCACTTCCCTTCCCCTCTCCCCTTTTCAATGTTGACTGGCTAAGTTTGAAAAAAAATTTTTTTGTCTTGCTAGCAACACTGATAAGAGAGGGGGGGGGGGCTGCAGTGTGAGAGATAATAGGTAAATTTATAATGCCCCAAGAAGGTGAAGTGGTCCACTATTTTTGCAACTTATTGTAGCAACTAAATCTGGAAAAGCAAATATCATCAGTGCTTATGTCCCCACTCTAACAGTAGAGAATGAAAAGAAAGATCAGTTCTATGAGGAGCTACATGTACAAGCAGTGGTCAACAACGTCCCAAAAGCAGACTCAACTTTTCCTCCTTGGTGACTTTAATGCAAGAGTAGGTGCTGAAGTGCAGTGCATGGCCCACTTGCCTTGGACAATTCGGACTAGGAAAAATGAATGAGAATGGACAAAGACTGTTGGAATTTTGCAAATGTCAAACAACACCCTGTGCATTACCAACACTTACATGTACTACAATTATGGCAGGGATCAGCATAAAGTATCATGGCATCACCCAAGATCAAGACAATGGCATCAAATCGACTTTGTCATTGTCAGAAGCAATGACATCAACGCCACAAAACAAACAAGATCCTTCCATAGCACCGACACAGACCACCTGCTGATCATAGCTAAGACAAAGATACTCACAAAGAATATACAGACATCTCAGAGGCCCAGGAAACCTAAGATCAACACAAGAAACACTAAAAACCCAGACCTGAGAGTAAAATTCCAGAAAATACCAGTACTTCAAAGAAGAGCTTCAGGATGTGGATGAATCTTCACCTGACAACATTTGGAACAGCGTGAAAACCGCAATTTATGACTCTGCATCAAAGGCTTTTGGAACAAACAGAGTTTCCAAGGTGGACTGGATTGAAGCCCAAGCATCAACATTAATGTCACTACTTGAGAAAAAGCGTAGGATCGTTATGGAGCACGACAGAAATCCAACAGAAAGCACAAAGCAACAACTACATGCCACTAATAAAATCAAACCTTCAAAGAGAAACGAGAAAAAGCACTAACCAATATTGGGATAACCTGTGCTAAGAAATTCAACGGGCCAGCCACAGGGAAAACATCAGGAAAATGTACTCTCGGTCCAACAGCAAGCAAAGTCGCACCTCTCAAATCTGCAACTGGCAAACAACTGTAGTGACAGACAAGAAGAAACGAGTGGAAAGATGGGTCGAACATGACTTGGATTTATACTCACAGGAACGGACTGTCAATGACAATCTTGAAGAAGCCATTCCTCGGCTCCCTGAAATAACAGAACTGGATGCATCTCCAACAGAGGAAGAACTTTCTGAAGCCATAGATGAACTTGCGCGTGGAAAAGCACCAGGAACAACAACATACCTGCAGAAATACTCACAGCAAACAAAGAACCTCTCCTTCCCCACCTGCACAAGCTTCTGATCTCCTGCTGGCTGGAAGTAAACATTCCACAAGACATGAGGGATGTCAAAATCACCACACTCTTCAAGAACAAAGTGGACTTTAGGGAGACTGCAATAACTACAGAGGCACCTCACTCTTGACCATTACTGGAAAAGCTTTTGCAAGGATCATCCTCAATCGACTACAGAAATTAGGAGAACGAGTTCTACCAGAAAGTCAATGCGGTTTCAGATTGAGCCGCTCAACAACAATGAACATGATATTTTCCCTTCTCCAGCTAGAAGAAAAGTGTCAGGAACAACATCTGCCCCTACATGTAGAATTTGTGGACTTGACAAATCCATTCAACACAGTCAGTAGATCGAGACCGTGCAGGGTACTAGAAAAAATAAGATTCCCACCAATATTACTCCAGCTCGTCATCTCCTTCCATGACGACATGAAGGCCACCATTCAGTTCAATGGTTCAACATCAGACAGCTTCAACATTAATAACGGAGTCAAGCAGGGCTGCGTTCTAGCTCCAACCCTCTTCAGCCTTAATACTTTGCTGCACTGCTACAATAATTATGCTTTTCAAGACTCACCAGGTGATGTGTACCTTCATTGGAGAACTGATGGATCACTCTTCAATCTTGCATGCCTTAGGGCCAAGACCAAAACCAAGTCAACAACAGTAAGAGATCTTCTCTTTGCGGATGATGCAGCTCTTGTGGCCCATAGTGAATCAACTCTACAGACAATGATGGACCGTCTAGCATCAGCATGTGAGGCTTTCCCATTAGTCATCAGTGTAATTTTTACCCAAGAAGGCACAGAGCAAGGCCACATCATCAAGTTGGCCAATGACAAAGAGCTTGAGACTGAGACAAATTCTGCTACTTAGGATCTACCATCACTTCAACTACCTCACTGGAGGAGGAAATTAAGGTCAGAATAGGGAAAGCTGCAACTAACAAAAAGAGCATGGGACAACAAACGACTCACCTTGAAGACGAAGAACAAGATCTATGGAGCATGCATTCTCAGCACACTCCTGTATGGATCAGAAACATGGACCATATACACCAGACAAGAAAAGAAACTTGGCATCTTTCATCTGAGATGCCTCCGTAAGATCTTGGGCATACCTTGGAATGACAGAATAACCAACACTGAAGAACTGGAGCAAGCAAATCTTCAGAGCATGACAACAATTTTGTGCAAAAGAAGACTGAGATGGCTCTAAGGACATGTGAGAAGAATGGATGACACACGCATTCCAAAACAGCTTCTCTATGGGGAATTGGCTCAGGGTAAGAGACAGAGGGGAAGACCGAAACTGAGATACAAGGACACCTGCAAAGTCAGCCTGACAAGATGCGACATAGATGTTAAGACCTAAGAAACAGCTCAGGACAAAACAGCAGTGTCCTACTAGAGAACAGCATCATCAAGAATCAGATTGAGAAATGGCAGCCCCGAAAGGACAACAACACTGATATGTACATAAGTACTGTGACAGAAGTTGTGCTTCCAACATTGGCAGAATCAGCCATGAGAGAAGCTGCAAGAGAAGGATGTCTCACAGTTCTGTGAACCAGAAAACGTGTGACAGATAGCTCTTATTTAGTGTAATAGCTGCAAAGACCATCTGCAAAGACACAAAGAGCCAATTATTCCAAATTTAAATACCTTAATAAACCTATTGACTCCTGGGGGTTCCCTTGACGAGTAAAATCGTCTGGCATTAGACAGAGTAAAATACTCTGCATTAGACAGAGTAGGTTCAGGGGTGAAAGGGTTAAGAGCTTGAGTTAAAGTGCCACTTGGTGGAGTGTGGGAGAGGCAGTGGCCTCATGGTTAATGCGCTTGACTCTGGATCCCGTGGTCCCGGTTCAGGCCCTGGCCGGGGACATTGTGTTGTGTTCTTGGGCAAGACACTACTCTCATGATGCCTCTCTCCACCCAAGTGTATAAATGGGTACCAGCGAATTTAATGCCAGGGAAAACCCTGCGATGGACTGGCATCCCATCCAGGGGAGAGTAGAAATACTCCTAGTCCCTTCATGCTACAGAAACCGGGATAAGCTCCGGCCAAATGGGCCATCTGGCTCGTAAGCAGACTTAACCTTTTACCTAGCAAAAAGAAGAATAAGAATTTTCTATTGGCCTAGTTTTGGAGCAAAAGAGAGAAGCATTTTAGATGCCAGATGAAAAGAGTGACAAGAAATATTGCCTTCCCAAAGTTATATTTTGCTGCAAAAAAAGCCATTGTTGTCAAGAAGCTCCAGCATATTAGTGTATGCATTTAACAAGTCTTACTTGTCTGTACCTACCTGTCCATCTATGATTCTGCTTGTCTGCCTAACCATCCACTTTTAATTAATATCTCTTTGTAATAATGACTTCCCAATAAAATTACATAACTTAAGAACCACACTGCCAGTATTAACCATGGTTAATAATGGCATTATATATGTACCTATAATGACAACAGGTAGTTCTTTTTGGCAGGCCTGCCTAGCCTTTTCTTCACACATTAAATGTGACATTCCATACTCCTCAGGTTTCCAAGTATATTCGCCTTCATGATTTATTCGAAAATTGTCTGCAGAACATATCACAGCCAGATCACCATACAATTTTTTGATTTGATTGGCAATTGTTGATTTTCCACTTCCTGGTAATCCTCGCATTATAAACATGACTTTGGAGTTCCTTATGAATTGGATACAATGGGCATCTGATAGAAACTGAAAGTTCTTTGGTTTTGGATCATCTTCATCATCCTCATCCTCATCCTGAAAATTAAATATACACACACCTAGCCTTGGTTAAAAACTCACCAGATAAATCACTATCCAGATGATAAACACTAGCAAAACCAATTGAGTTACATGTATCCAGTGGATAGCACTATCCACCTGATGAACAACTTTGGACTGGTGTACTTTACCCTGACAATGATTTCACTTTGATTATTTTTTACCCTCTTGTTAAGTAAGAAATACGAGTGAAATTAGGAAATTAAAGAAAGCCGCATATTGATCTGCCTTGATAACTCCATAAAATTATCATCCTGTTTCCAAAGATGGAAGCATTTAATTAAGTCGATGTTGAAGGCAGTGCATTGCCTAGTATTATTTAAGCACATTTTAATAGGAACTCAGGCCTAATGACATTCAGCTGGCCCATTTCAACCAGGCCCGGGTTGCTCGAATCATGGTTAGCACTAACCAGCGATAAATACCGTGGAAACCTATAGGTTTTGCAAGATACCTCTTAGCCAACGGTTAAAGGAAGCGAAATTAAACACGAAAGTAAAACATGTTCAACATGCAGTTTAATAAATTAAAATACTAGTAAAATACGCATTAACCGCACAAAAAAATGGGATTGATCAGTTTCCCCTTGATGGAACAAAGCCACTTTGTTTGGGAAACTTCAGGCAATGCTCATAAACACCTTTTGCATCTTCCTAAATTATAAAGCTGGCAACCATGCACCTTCGTGATGGAGGTATGTAATATTGTGTGGTTGCATTTTCCTCTAAAAGAATGGAATTCACATTTTACCTTATCCCGATGACTTTTCCTAGTTTTCAGAACATAAACCACGACATATGAAAAAGAGACAATGAGGCCAATCGCCAAACAAACCTCAAGAGTGCGGGAAGTCATAGTTTTGTTCAGTTTTGTTGTTTATTCTGTCCCTGGGTGGGGAGGTGCGGCGCGGCCCCTCATACCCTGACCCTGTTTAAGACAAATATCGCTGATTTTTCTACCCATTTTAAGACAGAATTCCGATTTTTGGTACCCTGTTTAGCACATTTAACCCAGTTTAAGACAAAAATTGATAAATCGATACCCTGATTAA
>NC_090885.1:26386443-26413943 GCF_036669925.1 Montipora capricornis
TCCATGGCTTTCGGCAAGCGTGAGGGCCTCCTTAACAAATATTCTTTTCTTTAAAGTGGTACTACGACCAAAAAAAAATTTGTTTTTCCTTTGGATTTCAAAACTATGTTAACTAAACACTAACTCACCCAAGTTTTAAGTTCTGATTTTAAAAAGACACCTGTTTATTTTAGCTGGAATTTTCTTATTTATTGGTCCGGCATTACTAACTTTAAAATCTTGAGGGAGCTGGGTCGAGGAGAAAATGACGTCAAACACTCACTAGTTTAAGAATGCAATGCGTGTGTACGTGGCCTAATTAATTTGCAGCACGGGAATTTCGGGCTTTCAGACTTTTCAACCCGTGCTTTGCATATATATTAAATTGCGTTTCCACGCTGAAATTTTAAGCTAGTGAGTAAATGACGTCATTTTGTCTAGATCCAACCCTCTGAGGTCCAATCGGCCAGTTTTGAACGTGAGTAATGGCGGACCATGAAATCCAAAACTTACACTCAAAATAAACAGCCTTTGGATAAAACTCAAAGCTCAAAATTTTGCCAGTTAGGTGTTACGTGAACACGCTTTCAAAATCCGAAGAAAAAAAGGAAATGATTTTTTGATCATAGTGCCACTTTAAGAACTAGGGCTGAAAGCAAACCCTTCAAAAGTCTATGGCTTTAAAATTGTTCGAAATGCTTGGGAAACTTTAGGGCTTCATTATTCCATAACAGAGTTTTTATTCATTTTTCATACCATCCCTCAGACGTTTCAGACAGTCTTGACTTATCTTTTATAGATTGTGCTAGCATAATATTTGGCATAATTTGATAAAACTAGCATAATTTTTGCTGCTTTTTAAAAAGTAGCACTGCTAACATAATCGGTATATATTGATAAGCCTGAGACAATTTTTGTTCTATGTTTTAGCCGCATTCGCAGTTTACTAACGGGCTAGATCGGGTTAAGGCCTCCCTAGAAGGAAGGCCAGGAACGGAAGTTGCTGTACTATGATGATATTGGTCCCAGTACCTCTCATTTGCAAGTTTGCAAAATGGTGTCAGACACACCGTCCGATAACTTTCGATTACTTTCGATTGGGGAAAACGAGAAACCAGAACCAGCGGACCATTTGCTCTAGATTTTAATAAAAAGTGTCATCATTTGAAAAAACGAGCATAAGTTTATCATAATTTTGGAAAAAAATGGGCCCTGCTAGAAGAACAATATGCTACTTTTACTTACAGAATTTATAAAAGCCTCACGGTCTTGAACAATAACCTCGTTAACTACACTTGTATCTCAACCAAATATCAGTACTTGCACTGACCCTTTCTGCACGCACTCGAGTCCAGGCTTGCACGGTCCGCAATCTGGTTTTTCTCCAATCCAAATCTTTCGGTACAAAATGGCAGCACATTGGTGATATTCTTCCAGCATGGGCTTACAGATTGGCAAGTGAGAGTTGATCGTCGGTTCCAAAACACAACAAGCTTCTTTGCAGTCACCATCTTTCTCGCAAAATGTTCCTAGAATTCAGTGACAAAACAGGAAAAGAACTTGATGTGATATCTCCTCGCCCCAATCCACAAAATAAAATATGAGTGGCCCCGTTCGCGGCAGCGGAGAGATAAACGACTGACGCACTCTAGACTGCTAGGGCAAGTTATTCATATCTGAGCTCCAATCGACCTTGATCGAATTAGTGTAAACTGCCGTTTTAATTAATCAGTTTTTAGCTAAATATGACTTGGATGAATGTGACAAAAAGGAGAGTGCAATAGATCAACAGAAAGTTGATTTGATTGAGCAGGCCATTGGTAACATTATTGAAAGGTAGCAAGGACTTATTCGGGCCTTCTACTTCACCTGCGCCTAAAGGTCCGGTAAGGCAAATACTGAGAAGAGATGTCCGTTGTCTATCAGCTAGACAGCAGAACGAGATTTCGTCCTTGCTGCGAGGGTCTAAGAGTTGAGCGGAAGCACTGTGCACAGCAAAACTCTCTAAACAATTTAACTGTCTATACATCACTTGCATGTAAACACCCAGCAGTGTCCACCAGAGTTCGCGGCCCTTGAAATCCCCCGAGTCTTCGCCTCTCGTATGGTCAAATAGGGAGCTTAATTTTTTTAAGCACGCGCGTTTTTGAGACGCGGGCGGCAACCGGAAGTGAGCTGTTTTCCCTTTTAACTTGTCTTCACGCACACAACCACATTTACATTGCTAAGTATCCTTTTTCCATTAGAGATGATTGGCATAAAAATCTGGGAGACACCACTGTCCTGGCACGCGAAATGTGCTCTTCCGGTTGCCGTGCGCGTTTCAAAAACGCGCGTGCTTAAGATCCCTAATGATTCTCCCGCGCGCACATCTCTCACGTTCAAATGAATCCATACAGTCTAGCCATACCTGGATCTCCTTTGGACGTTTTTTCACATCTTCCAAAAGTGCAGACGAATCCTTTACAGCATTGTTCATTATTAGTACAAGCCACATTCAGTTTGTGACATTTCTCACAATAAAGCACATTGCAATATGTCCCTTCCTTACAGGGTTTCTTCTCCGAGCACTCTGCCTCGTAGTATCCTGGAACAATCATCTGAAAGTAAAGTCACAGGGTTAGACTTGCCTTGATAACTACCTCCTGTATGATCGTTCATTTATTGGATTCTTTTGAGTTTGCCCAAAACGCGCTAGACCGGGGACTGGTTCCTTTTTTCCGAACCTGAAGAACACAACTGATACCTCAGCAGGAGCCCATGGGCTCCTGAGGCCCCTTTCTTGAAAGTCCCGAAACTTGAGGGCCATTTTCAGGAGTCACAATTCCCTCTGTATCTCAAGAACGCAGAGGATCTCACAGTAATTTTTTTGTTACCTTAATTGAAAACATGTTAAAAGATCGGCTTTCCAAAACAAGAGGTTGGTAGTTTCACAAATATAAATGGCTTTTCGGGCCCGACAAGTTTTCGGGACTTTCGAGAAACGGGCCCCTGATCTCAGTTAATATTGTTCTTGTCCCGTAGAAGTCTCGATTCTTTACCTCATCATAAATTATAGCTATCTCTCGCTACTGGATTCCGAACCAAGAAGTCTGCGAATCTCGGGTTCTTCAGTTCTACGCAATATCGGTGGAGTAGAAATAATTATGCGAAGCAAATGAAGGTATGGAACAAGGTAGCGATGTCAATACAGAGTACTGCTAGCACTACTGATAGAAACTTCGAAGTCACTCATAACTTGTCCTTGTAGCCCCATGCAATGATTAGATTTTGATGATAAGAACTTGAGATTTCACTGCGGTCGTGTTAAAAATTAAGATTACCCAAGAAATACTAGCTAGTTTTATATCAAGAAAAGGGACATTAAGTCCAACTAATAAGTACAACTGATTTGAGAGGTGGAGAGGGAAGAAATTAGTTAAGATCTCAGTAAAGGTAAATTTGGGCGTCTAGCTCAAATTTCTTGTTTTTTCAAACCTTGAATCGGTGGGCTGTGAAGTATATTTTCCCGAAAAAAATTGTGAAAATTAGTTTTAAAAGAGCTACAATCGCTTTTCCTTGTTTCCGGCCGTAATCTTGCGCGAAAAATGTTTGACGTATCATGTCAATCACACATGAAAGGATTGGGTGTCAATTGAAAGCCTTCACGCGCAATCTGCTACCTACTACCCGAGCATTGATGGCTCAGCACAGCTGGCTTTCAAGTAGGGGGCGAAGTTATTCAGCAGACCGTGAAATGCACGCGAAAGCTTTAAGCTTTATACGGTGGCTTAAAGGTACGCTTTTATTTGACGGCAAAATCACAACTTCTCGGTCCTCCTGTCCCGACGGGTTTTAACATATCGCTTCCAAACTATCAGTTCTTATGGATGATTGTACTACGCCAAATACCGTATGAGGAATTTTTCGTTTGTCTTCGGAGACTGATTTTATGGCACTTTTTCTCCGTCCACACGTATCCGGATATTCCTGAATCCGCAACTTCTTCTTTCCGTGTTCAAAGATATTCCCATCCACGCGTAGCGTATTCAAATCGAATTTGCGCGTCCACACGTATCAGAATCGTATCCGGATTCACTCTAGTACTCAGGACTCCTCAAGGAAACAGAGCATGCGCCATAAAGAAAAACTATTGCCTCTCCAGCCATCTTGAGAGTTGATTTCACGGCAATGTTCTGGGCTTGATCTTATTACGTCACCCGGATATAAAAAATTTCCGGATTTAGCTTCCTCTTAGCGAATTCAAAAATTTCCTCTCTGGAGAGCTTGTTCAAAAACAAAAAATTCCGGATCCGCCAGCGAATTCGCCGGATACGTGTGGACGGAGGGCGTATCCAGAAAGAAAAAGTTGCGGATTCAAAATATCTCCGGATACGTGCGTGTGGACGGGTATGAGATGAGAGTTTCGACTTGGATGCGTGATGTTGTGTGCTTACTTACCTGGCCTATGAATGAAAGTGAGGCTGGAGTTGACCTTGTTTTGATAGAAACCTCACTGCTTTTCTTACGTGCTGATTCTTACTAATTAGCATGACAACAACATCATTAACATAAGAAAATGAGGGAGGTCTGGTCAACATCAGCCTCGCTTTCATTGAAGGCCAGGTAACTAAGCACACAACTGTAAACATATCAAAAACCTAGCCCTTATTCACGATAGCCGCCATGTTGGTTTTCAAATTCTCATACAAATAGACCAACAAAAGGCATCATCTCGAGGCTCTGGGAAATAATGTCATACAAATCCTTATATTTATTCCCCAGAGCCTCGAGATGATGTCTTTTGTTTAGGACTGAATTTTGATATATCGAAATTGGTCTATTAGCCATGTGTTATGCTGGGGGGCAAATATTGGAATAAAGGCAAATTGCGGAAAATCGTTTCGTCGAAATATTGAATTAACATTGCTAAAAGTACATTTTAGAATTTAGAATTAAGTACCTTTCATAATAATTTTATATCTTTTGATTGCCTCCGACATTTTGACTTTCCACGTCGTTATCTCCTAATTTTTCAGTAAAAAAAATCGAAGTAACTTGTGTAAGCATTCTTTTTTACTACTTAGGTGATAAACATTCAATGAACATGAAACAAATCATCTGTGTGGCGAAGATGTTCGTTATAACCTCTCGAACTTGTGTTGTTTGCCCCCTCAGAAGTGTCTAGCTAATTTGCATGACAATAGCAAATCCAACATGGCGGCTATCGTGAATAAGGTCTATTCCTCACACAGTAAACTGTATTGGAGTGCATTCATCTGTGATTAAGATGCAACAAAGTACGGTTGTTTTCCTAATAACGCGAAGGGCCAGGAGCTTCTGCAGCACACTCGGTCGTTCTAAGTTTGAGGCCTCAAAAGTAAATGGCAGTATTAAATACCAAACAACAACAACTTAATCCAAATAATTCAATCTATTATCTGTAATATGATGAATAGTTTGACCATTCGCAAAACACCGTAGAACATCACCTGAATAAAAATAAATGTTCAAACTTACTTGTCTCTTAAGCAGCTCTTGTTTTAGCCTCTTTTTCAGAATTACCCTGAAGAGAGCTTTTTTAAGCGAGAGCATCTTTACTTTGGAAGATGCGCGAACACCTTTCTGGCCTCCATGAAATAAGTTATTTTCCCGGTCACTTGTCCAAGTCGTTCCTTCATTCGGCTTCCCAAGACTGGAAATGTTTTTTGGGTGACTTATGACATCAGACCTTTTGCTGGCTTCTGAGAATTTCCCAAGAGTTCCCATGCATGTGGCGGCATTACACATTCCAAACAAACTGGACTGAAGTCGAAATAAACATCCAAACAAAAACAAGAAGAGTTTCACTTTTGTCAACATGGCATATGAAAGGAGTTTTATCATCCATTTGCCGCAAAAGAAATCAGGAATCGACAAATTTCGTAATTTTTTTCATCGAAAACACTGAACTCAGTGTTCAGTGGACAGATCAATATTCTTCCCGCAATTCCTTAGAGCGAATTGCTTTGAATTAAAGCGTTTTCAACGATTAAAAATTCAACGTGTGACTGGTACTATGCTGTTTTGTCGTAACGTACTTGTTAAACCACCCGCTTTATACGGTTGCAAAGTGGATCAAAAAGCCGTGTCTATTCTTACGAGAAGGTCAAACAACTTCTTCAGTGTTCCTTCGCTACAACCCGGATAAATTGACCACAACGTGAGGTAAGGGGGTAGTCGGTGGGGAAGTAGTACACAAACATTTGGTTTTATCAATGGAGTTGAAAATGTAAATTGATCACCGTACAGGGATTCTAAAAGCTGGTGCTTTAAGGTCGGCGCACACGAGGGGACTAGTCCCCGTGACTAGTACCCTGGAGAGTTTACACGAAGGGGCTGATCGCAGGGACCAGTCCCCGGTACTGTTTACACGCGGGGACCAATTGCATAGGAAAGTAGCAAAAACTGGGGACAAGCGGTATCATTCTTTCACTCTGCAGATTTCTTAACAAACCAAAATTATTAAAATAGCTATAGCAATGTAACATTGAAATAAATCAGCTCAGTACAAACCGCAGATTGTTCAGCGAAACTATTCGGTGTTTGAATGGTTTCCGATTCAGTTCGGATATAGGCGAAAAATAAGTTGAAGCGCTTTGTGACCGATCAGTGTTCAAATTGAAAGAGGACATTCCGATTCGTTTGGGACACTAACAGCCGCCTGGGGCGCCTATGGTCGTACTGAGCTCAAAAACCAAGACCAGTGGTAATGGTGAAATTCTTTAATATTCCTTGGAGCACGTAAAAATGAAACAGTAGGGATCAAAAGTGTATCAATTTCGGTACTTAAGGCAAGGAATTGTGGTTATGTGCGAATGGAGGAATTAAGATTCGCGGTATGATCATAAGAGCAATGCTCTCTTTATCGATAGTGTCACGCAACGAAAATAATATTCGAAACTGGAACGGTTCGATGAAAAAAGCCAAGAATTTGGAATTTTGTAGGAAACAAACCTTTTAACCACCTCTCCAATTCTCAAATTGTGGGGTATAGAGTTTGTTTAGTTATTTTTCGAAGCGTTTCACGCAACTTTATAGAGTTTTCTATGGAGATGCCGTGTGGTCCACCAATATGGCGGCCGGTAATCAAAGACAACCAAATAGCTTTGTATCATGGTGTCACGCAAGGTTGCAAATGCAGTAGACCTCACGGAACGGCTGGAAACTTGAAAAAGATTTATTTCTAGGTGATCTTCAATCTCCTTTAGATAAAACTTCAGACGACCTTGCGATTTTGATTTTAGAATTTGATGACGTCACGGTGAAAACCATCAATTGTTTTCTTTCTTCTCTCGACTGGGGTCCAGAAGGAGGTCCAGTTTAGAGTCCACGTTTTGTACCGTCTCTGCTCAAGACCTATTAAAATCTCTCTTCAATACCACGCAAGAACCGTCATGAAATTACCGCAAGCATGATTGAAGATCTCCCTTCCCTTCGGCAGCATTTCAACCATTTAGGTAAATTAGTATAAGCTTAAAGTGCACTTCAATTGTTATTGGTAACAAGACTAAGGCATTATTTCAAGTTTGGTCTTCATTGATGCAAAGACGTCTTTTAGTGTTTTGAAGTTTGACTAAAATAGCGTGACACTGGATTTACAAATAGTACAGCAGCATGCCTGTAATTTAACTGGTTTCAAATGTAAGACAATGCCTAAAATAGCGATGCAAAACAACCATTACAATATCTAAACAAAAAAAGAAACTACTAAATAAAGTTATTATCTATAAAACATCAACGAAAGTAAAAAGGTGTAAATCATACCTCTTTCCCGCAGTTAGAAAAAAAGAGGTCCTTAATCTCTATGCCGCAAAGCGCGTGGATCTCTATCGCAGGTACACGTGGAAAACTAAAGACTATGCATTACGGTAACTTGCACGTGCACACATGACGTTCGAGATGGAAAAGTTAATTATTGAGAACCATTCTTTACACTCTATCTCCCATACTTGGGCTAGGAATCAACCTTTTCCCGAGTAGATTTACGGGGTGTTTACATGATACCGGGGCGACTTTCGCACCGGCGCGAGTTCACTCCGGTTCCCTCTCTTAGCTCTGTATTTGTTTACATGATATCACCGAAAAAAGTTATGCTGGGGCGACTCACACCGGCGCGAGTTCACCCGGTTGCTGCATCGGAGCGAAAATTTCGTTCCGGCGCGTAATCTCGCAACGGTATCATGTAAACGACGAACGACCACTCGTTTCGGTGTGAAATCGGCCTTCAGGTGGTCGAGGTGGTCTGGAACAGGTAGCGCATGCGTAAGTTTCGTGCTAGATGCCATATTTGCAATTTGGATTCACGCTTGTGTTTTTCGATATGTGGTGTCCCTTCAGGTAAACATGATACGAATTCACCTAGTCATCATGTAAACGCGGTATCAAGAAGTCACCCTAGTGTGAAACTCGCGCCAGTGCGAGTTTTCTCATGTAAACACCCCCTTCTTTATAGAACGCCTTTCTTGGGAGCTTTAGCACACCTACTGCTGTGAAAGCCAATCAAAACAGAGGTATCTCAGCGTCAAGGGAAACATAATATGGTACTTAGGAAATACCTGTTCATAAAAATTAAGTTACTCGATAAAGGGTGTTTTCAAGGAATTAGTCCTGGTGGCCACCAACTTGAAAAGCTAGATATTTTGTGCAAGAGCCGATACAACGTAGATTTGATCACTTAGTGGTGTACTATACTTCGGTTGGCCAAACCAGCCTTCTTTGAAGGTTTCTTCGAGTTGACGCATTGTTTTAGGACCTTTAGAACGGCAACTTGTTGTCGCGTCTTCATTATTTGCTATTTCTGCAAGTCTGCTGTTGCCCTGGATACTCCAAGTATCGGCTGTATTTGCGCGCCTCATCCCTCTGCCCTCCTCCATCTTTCCCTCCAAGGATCTCCCAGGATGGTTAAGGCGGTTTGCTTGTACCCAGGCCTTCCCTGTCGCGCACGTACCATTTCATGACTTGTTACAAGAGATCCTGTTTAGCTTGGGCTCTGAAAGGAATGATTTCGCATTCATGTACCAATATCTCACAACAAAACTGTCCGTAATTGAAAAAGCAATCGCCTCATTTCTCGCTAAGTGTGAAATAAGAGAGGACAAATGGCTGCGGTAAATTCCTTACAAGACGCGAATGACTTTATGAACGACAGAGAAAGCCTTATTCGGCATGATTCGGAAGAATTCGAAGGAGACGACGTAAGTCCGATAAATTATTTTCGGCCATTTGTAGTTCAGCTTACGTGTACATGTGTATCTGCTGCTTTGCTGAAAGCCATGGTCAAATTTAAAAGCTTCTGATTCGCAAGAAGTGCAGCAAGAATGGACACACGTTCTTTATTTGCCTTACTTGCAGATTTTGTCTGGGGAAAGCCTTCGCCATTTTAGCAGAAGACGCAACAGATCCCGTGAGATTCGTATGATCGTTCTTGCTTGTATGATTTTCGCTGTTGGGATAACAGTTGCTCTTGTGATAGATATCGTCACTGGAAGTCATTACACAGGTATAACATTGAAACAATACTTTACGAGTCATTATTAATTACATGTACATGTAAGGCTTCCCTGGTTTGGTATTTGAGCCAAGTTGTTCAAATCATGCACTTGTCATCGGCTTCCCGGAGGAAGGGAGGGAGGGGACCCTGATCTGATGTGATTTCAAAGTTCTTGTTTTTGCCCACCCGTGGGGTATTTTTTTCAAGCAAAGTCCCCAGCATTTGTCGAAGCCGAGCTGAGAAGCACCCAACTGCATTTGAAGATGCACTTCAGCACTACTGACAGATACAGCTCAAAAACTTTGCAAACAGAACAACAAAGAAAATTTATCTAAGTTGCTTAAGGTGGCTGAACACAGTTTTCACGTGCGCTCTTGCTAACGCAATGCAGTGTGTGCGCACAACCTCATCCCCAGGGTCTCTCTTCTTCCCTCCCTGGGGACGAGGTTGTGCGTGTGCAAGGATTGCAAAAAAATGTACATGGCTTCAATATGTACAGCAATCATTTTATTTGCTCAATGATTCTTCTTCATAAGTGAACAAAGTGCTTTGATGGTTTTCGTCTTTTATGAGAAATGTTTGTTAGAAAAGGTAACGATGCAAAGAACTCCGCAATTCGATTTTTCTTTGTTATCGAAAGAACCCAATTAAATGCAGTGCATGCGTAGCAGGTTAAAAAATTGCGATCAAATGTGGAATAGCTTTCTCGGAAATACGGCTATTTGTTGAGAACCACTCGTTACAATTTAACAAAATTTGGCACGAAAATACTTTAGGAAATAGTAATTAGAGTATTAACAGAGGACAGGAAATTCTAGATATTCCAGTGAACTATCATCAAGGAATGATTAAAGATCTCTCTGTCAAATTGTTATTAAAATATTGTTAACTTGTGAGCATCGTTACAAGCTTGTTGCATGCAAATTATAAAGATTTTCCAGATTTTCTGCAAATAAACAAAACCAATTTTAAAGGCCTTTTTATATTTATTCATGTTGCCATGGAAAGGGCATATATACGTCAGCTTAATTATCAAAAAACCAAAGTTTGTGTTGTTAACTTGCTTGCTACCATTTTTGGTGACCAAAGGATCAAGAGTTTTAAAGAAAAAGGTACAGGTAAATGAAACATTGGTATCAAAAACTGTGTTCAGCCACCTTAAAGCGGTATTGAGGCGAAACCACTTTTATTATATCGCTAACAAAAGACGACCTGTTGACCTTTAGCAGTGACCTCTATTAACCCTTTCACTCCCACAAGAGACCTTTATAGATCTTACGCTGGCTAACGCCAGACGATTTTATTCGTCGATGGGGAATCGCACAGGAGTGAAAGGGTTTACAACAGCTAGATTCAATCAAAAACTATGTCCCCATTAACCCTTTCACTCCCAAGAGATAGATAGATAGTAGATAGATAGATAGTTTATTAAAATAATTCATTGCAGCCATATGGCTGAATTACAAACTATTCACAATATTGATAAATTATTTATATATTTACAATAATAAAAATTTATATATATATATATAAATGCTATCTTGAAAAAGAAAAAATAAAACTACTTATAAATATGACTCATGATAAAACTGTTTTTGCATCGTTCTGTCTTGACTCTAGGTAGGTTGAATTTCCTTTGGTGTCTAGTAGCGTAGTTACTGTTAGATCGTATAGGAAGAAGATGGTGAAGTTTGTGTTCATTGTCATTAACCAGTTCATTGAGTGACACTTGTAGATTTTACTCTGTCTAACGACAGACGATTTTACTCATCAATGGGGAACCCCACAGGAGTGAAAAGGTTAAAACAATAATACATAAACAGGGAATTTTAAATACTTTGCTTATGCCTACAAATACATTTGTATGAACAAATAATGGACGGATGACCTGATTAATAGACAAAAAACAATGGATTCTAAAATATACCTTCTCATTCTCCTCCGCCATCTTGTCATCGATCGAGCAAAAAAATAATCATTTTCAGTCTCCTCTCAGTTGAACAGAAGCGAAGTCACCGCATTTTCCCTGAGAGTAGGGCATTCATAAATCTAAACCCCCACCACCACCAGGGCTTAAATTTGTTGCAAAGTCCCCTTTAAGTCCCTGTATTTCCCCACATCAGCCCAGGGTCCCCCCCCCTTGGGGAAGCCGGTGACAAGTGCATTATATCACTCTTGATCTAAGCTTGACCAAAACCTGTTGGTTGGCAAATTATCCCTAATCTGTTTCCAAAGACCAGCTTGTTTCTAACTGAGCGGTGCAGTAATTATATTTTCTGAAGATGTCTGTCTGGTAATGCCTTGCTTTTGTCAACAGCGGGGCTAAAGTACAGTACAGGTTATTTTTCACAGGTCACTCATTACCGGTGAGGTCATTGTTTTACCTATACTAAAGCAACCCAAAATTTTCAAATTAAAAAACCTAAGGCTTAAACATTGCTTTTAGGGGGGAGACCTAATAAGGCCCAAGTTTAGCATTTATATTTAGTAAAAGTTTTGTAGTAACCTGTGAAAAATTGACCTGTACTTTAGGACCATCCTTTTTGTCCAGATCTCATGGTTTACATGCCTTACACTTGCAGTTGTAGTTCTTCCAGTGCCTTTCTTCTCTGTGGGTGAGAAACATAGTCCTTTTTTTTGCTCTAACATGCCACAGTCTCTGCTGGCATTACATTATGATTAATGCCCATAGTTTCCAAGTCCAAATTTGGAACTGTTCTGAGTGGCTTCTTTTCCTTTTCCCTTCTGATCACCAGTCATTACCTGGTATAAACTGTGTCATGGTTACCTTTCTTAGACTAGTGACCTAGTCAGAATGTGGAATCAGTCAGATTGTTTTACAAAGATTGTCTTGATCATACCCATCCAGGGGGGAGTGTAAATACTCCTAGTTGCTTCATGCTACAGAAACTGGAGATAAGCGCCAGCCTGGTGGTCTTGTAGGCTCGTAGCAGACTTTACCTTGACTTTACCAAAGTTATGGTACCACAACATTACCCCCAGGCAAAACACTATAGTTGCCGAGTTAATAGGCTCCTAATGAGACGTTCCTCCCAACTTGTTGAAGTTACTGATTTGTGCCACTTTAAGTGACATAGTAATGACACTTCATTACGTCTTTCCATATTTTTTTTCTTGGGGGAGGGGGGGGGGGGTGGGCAGGATGCTAGTCCATCGCAGGGTTACCCCCAGCATTAAATTTGCCGGTACCCATTCCTACACCTGTGTGAAGAGATGCACCAGTGGTCCGGGTTCGGGTCTTGCCCAAGAACACAACACATTGTCCCCGGCCGGGACACACTGACCATGAGGCCACCGCACCTCCCACCACTTTGCCATTACATAAAACAGTTGGGTACATACCTGTATAAAACCAACTGTTGTCATCATCAAAATGAATTTTAATCTTAGGTTTAAAAGTATCTGGCTTTAATTACATCACTGTAAGGAAAACAGTAGCTGACCTCACTGAGTGAAGCAGCTGAATAGATGCTTTTCATCAGCTAATGGTGCTTTTTGAAACAACTGTTTGATCCTCCTCAATAGGTTTAAAATTAAGGTGCAAGATAATTGTCATGGTCACTCTGTTATTAAATTGTAAAATTAATGTTGAACAGGTCGTGCAGCTGTGGTATCAGATGTTAAGGAATGTTCAGATGTGGGGCTAGATTTGCTAAAGAAAGGTGGCTCGGCAGTGGATGCATCTATTGGGACTATGCTGTGTGTTGGAGTCATGAATCCAGAAAGCACAGGAGTGGGAGGGTATGTCACTGTGTATGCTCACAAAACAGACAGGTGACAAAGAATGAAGAAGATCAACAGAACATAAATATCACCTAACCGCACAGAAATGCTTGATCATTTACTTTCTCTCGACCATGTCTCCCGCATTGTTGTCATCTTAAGTCAGACCACAGAACCAAAACTGTTTGTCTTAGACCTTGCAAATAGTGGGTGGGCTCGTAAACTTATGAAAATTCTAAGTGTTTACTGTGCCCTTAATGGAAAGGCAGACTCTGAAGTTCAAATTTCCATTCAAAGGTTTTGTTTTTCTCTGTGGCCAATTACTAGAGCAGAGCAGGATAATGGGTCATGTTGTGGATTGTAATTTTTGTGAGTTTCTGTTTTCAAAATCTACTAAATATTGTTTCAGCAGATGTGATTGATGGCATTGAGAAATAAAATGGTTCTTTGAACTGTAGACATTTGAACAGTGTGTGCTTCCAAGTTGATGAATGAAAGATGCAGTAACTGATGCCTTAGGTTTAATCCAGGAAAAAAGATTTCAACTTAGTTTGATTTGTAATTTATTCCTTTGTTATGTAGTACTACTTGAAGGATACTGAACGCAATTTGACAATGCCAAATTTACAAATCCGTTTTTGTACCTCTTCGTCTTTTTCTGGAAATCTAAAACTTAATTATTGAAATGGCACCACATTATTTTTATTCATTAGTGGTGGCTTCATGCTGTCTGTTGTTCCTAAAAATGGCAAGGAAGTAGCAGAAATGATTGATTTCAGGGAGGTGGCACCATTGGCAGCCACAAAGGACATGTTTCACGGAAGTGAACGCCCTGCACGCTGGGTGAGAATACTCATGAGTACAAATTTTTAATTTCATGTGGTGGATGAAGCAGACTCTAGAGAGCAAGATGAAAAATGTAACCCTCTTGGTCTTGGAAAAAATGTCCAAGACATTTGATGAAAATATTTGCATCCTGTAGTTCAATAATAAATTATTAAATTTTTGTTTTTGATAAGTTTAAGAGTTACATTGAATTATTGTGATATTACCATTATTACTTGTTTTTAACACAATAAAGTAATAATTTTTAAAAATAATGTTAGTGTACAGTGTATATTAAAAGTGTTTTTTTTTACGTTTGTATTTTCATTGCAGGGTGGTTTATCAGTAGGCGTGCCTGGAGAAATTAGAGGATATGAGTTAGCTCATAACAGATATGGAAAGTAAATATCTGCATAAACCTATTATAGGCACAGCCTCTTAATTGCTGTTTAAGCCTCACTATGAATAAAAAAAAAAATCTTTGTATCAGTTGAATTCTTTAAATATTGTTGCAATGTATATTTTGGTTACCAAGTTCCACTTTAGTACAACCCAGTAATTTTTTGTTGCTTATTCTGTAGTTTAGGATGGAGAGAGTGGAAATGGATTGTAATTCGAAAATGACTGCCTAAAATTCATTTTATATGTCTCTTTGAGTTGTCCGGAATACATGTATGTGGTGAAATCCCACTAAGTTTCAAGTTAAAGCCAGTTTTAACCAAAGTGAGTTTTTCTGGTGGCTGAGGAACGACTGAAGGAAAAAATGTTTTTCTGACGCACAGATGGGGGAATGGTGTCCACTGTGTGGGTGTCTTCAGGCCACATGACTTGGTGGATCAGTTTGTTTTTTGGCCATCTGCCATTGCCTGACCTACACCTCTTTGAGACCCCAATATTTGAGAGCTAGCTGTTAGGCTATCGTAAATAATAATGGTATTTTGTTTTGCTTTGTTCCGTAAAACCACTAAAGGTGTATAGTACAAGTTATTTCAGCTAGGTTGAATCTTGAAAAAAATTCATTTACTTTTAGGCTAAAATGGTCAGAACTGTTTGCACCTGCCATAAAGATTGCAAGAGAAGGATTTAGGGTCACTGAACACACAGGTATACATTGCATGTCAGATACTTGTGGGAATGAAGGACTGCATGCATTTACTGTATGTTATGAGCACCTTTTCATGTTTTTGGTATTAATTTGTCAAATTGCTGCCAATTTTTTTCTGTGCTATCTTAACACATTTAAGAATTGACGATCTAAGGGAAAGGATATTTAAAGTCTTTTTGTTCTTTTTTTGGTATTATTTGTATGACAATTTTGTGGAAGTTAAAATTTTGATTTTATTGTTGTCCATGACATAATTTTACTGGACTGTTTACTAGGAAGAGTTCTGAAAAATCTAAACAAAACTGTGATTGGGACTGAGCTTGGGAAAGTTGTAGCACCCAAAGGTGTATTTTTACAGGTATGATATTCTTTTTCATGTAAATTAAAATTATGAAAGTTAATGCCAAAAATTAGTTACAATGTATTAAAAAAATTACTTTAAAAATTATTTTTGTTATAATGTGAGAAAACTAATTACTTGCTTTCTAAAAGTCTTAATAGATCTGTGTTGTTGTTGTGTTGTTGAAAAGTCTTTCTTCTCAAAACTGATACAGTAAACAATGTTTTTCAGGACATGCTGGTAGTTAAAATCTCTTGTTTATGTACAATCTCCCTCTCAATTGCAAAATCTGTATTGGTATCATTTAATTTTTTTTGGAATGGATGCCTCAAATTCTTTAAAAAAGCATGACCAAAGAGCAAAATCAACTACCAGAAGATATTGTTATTGAAACGGTGAAAATTAATTAAAATGTTATTATATAATATTATTGTAATGAACAAATGGACAAAGTCTTACGTACATGTACTCTTCAATCTGATGTCCTGTATTTCAAGGAGGGTGATAAAATGAGCAATCCTGCACTGGCAGATACCTTGCAGAAGATAGCTGAAAATGGTGCTGAAGTCTTTTATAATGGACCAATAGCAGACAGCATAGTTGCAGCGGTAAGTTATGAGAATACTCTCTTTATTTTTTTGCATTTCTGATTGGCTCTGATTTCTGCTAGTCCTTCAAAAATAACTGATAGAATGCCATTAGGCCAATCATATCAACTTCTGTTGTCCAGGATTAGAAAAGACTGGATGAGTGGCTCCAGATCATGACGCTTAAGGTGGCTGGAACCAGTTTCACCACTTTTAGATACCTTCTTATTAGATGGGTCATGACCACTATACTGTGTCACATAACAGCAATGTTATGGTACCATATGTAACACCAATTATTGCATAACAACAGCCACTATTGTGATGTGATAGGTGACCAAGGTAACATGGGAGCTCTCCAGAAACACCTTTTATTTTGTCTTTACTTGTTTATATCTCAAAAATAAACTCAGTGACCCCCATTTTTTTATTGTAGAATAGTAATAAGCAGTATTTAAGATAAACTATCAGCAAAGTTTAAAAGAATTCTTGGGAGCCAATTCAGAGCTACCTAAATTTTTCGAAAAATTCAAGGTAGCCCTGAATTGGCTTCTAAGACCTTTTAAAAACTTTTTCAATAGTTCTACCTCAGATTGCTAATTATAGGGTGTTTTTGGAGAGCTTTCATGTTGCCATGGTAACGTATTAAGTCACAACAGTGGGTGCAGTTTGTTAAGCAATAATTGGTGTTTCATATGGTACCATAACATTGCTGTAACATGATACTACCATTTGCATCCATCCTTGAATTTTGCGCCAATCTTTACTTTTCAACTGTTAATGGTTTGTCCCGTTATGTGTCACTTTCGACCAATGAAATGTTGGCAGTTATTTTGTGAAATTGACCATGTTTTTGGCGGCATACCAGCGTGTTTTGTTCACATGCTCTTGAAGTTCTTGAAGTTTTCAGGTTTTCCGTGAGAGCAGAGATATTTATGAATCTCCCGTGAGTTTCCAAAGACACGAAATATGGAATTTGGTATTCTTTACCAAGAGCAGATACCGGTAGGTGATTCAGCGACTACGGAAAAAAAAACATGAAATCGAAGTGAAACTAGAAAGATCAAGGAGGAAATATTTCTGTGTCTGGGGCATTCTGTGCACCCATGTTTTAAGGAGCATTTGAAGTCTTGATCTAAACCGGCTCCTGGACGGTAATTTACCTCCTTCCAAACTTTTTAACATTGAATTTTTTTGTCTCCATTGCAAAAGGAGCATAGATAGATGAGAGAGAGCACAAGAACAAAACATGCTGGTATGCTGCCAAAAATGTTGCCAATTTCAAGACATAACCGCCAACATTTCATTGGTCAAGAGTAACACATAACAGGACAAACCATTAATGTTTGAAAAGTAAAACTTTGCAAAATTTGTCACGCTTCATGGATGGACGCAAATGGTAGTATAGGGTTGTAGTGACAACCTTTTTAATAAAAAGGTCCTTAAAAGTAGTGAAACTGGTTCCAGCCACCTTAAGTGTAGCTTTGAATTTTGGAAATAGCTAAGAACACAATTCAGCACAAAATTAATTTAGCTTTCTAGTGAAGTATTTTACAAATCGTGGAGGTTCTTGTCAGCTTTTGTATTTAACCTCACTGAGAAAATTATCCTCAATCTGAACACTGTAACTTTTTACACTCAATCTGCACAATTGTTCATGCTCAGCATCATCAAATAAAAAAAATATATATATAATAATAATTATTATTATTACCTGTATTATTATTATTATTATTATTTTTATATAGTACCGGTATTGTTATTCTAATGCAGTAGACTTAACAGTTTTTAATTATTGCTCTGGTATAATGTTCAACTCAACTATAGAATACTAGTATAGTGTATTACATACTTGTAAGCATACCGGTAAATGAAGAAAGAATGCACATTGCACATCCCAATTAACTGATTTTGTCTCTTTATATTTCATTATCATTATCGAACAGGTGAAGTCCGAGTCAGCATATCCAGGGATACTAACAAAAGAAGATCTATCAAAATATAAACCATTAGTAAAAGATGCCATCAATTCCACTTATAAAGGTACCTGCTGTAAGAGTGACATGTAGTGTACAATGTACATGTAACAGGGGCGTGATCCTTAATAGTGATACCGATAATAATATAAAAACTCCAAGCTGATTGAGTGATATCACCTCATTTAATCCAGGCTTATCAATGTTTATTTTGCCATGTGGTTGTACATTGGGTTGACGTGGTTGAAAGGCAGACTATTGCGCATGGGGTAACTTTGCGTGGTACAGCTCTGTAACTTGTGCTTCTTTTTAAAAAAACATTATTGTTTTGTATGCCTGAGGTAGCACCCAATGCCACTCTGGGTGTGGAAATGGCCGAGAGTACCCAAGTTACAGCGTATGAATGCTAGCCCTGGCCGACATGTTCTTTTTGTTTATCACTAAATATTTTAGGGTACCAAGTCATAACAACTCCTCTGCCATCTGGTGGCCCAGTACTGATCTCTATGTTGAATATTCTTGATGGCTTCAATTTCACCAAGAAAGACCAAGACACAAATCTTACATATCACTATATGATAGAGGTAAACTAACATGTACATGTGCAAACCCAATCCATGTAGCTAACTTGAATCAAACAGGGGTTTGAATTTGGAACTTTGCCTCTCTTCATGGCATTAAGAGCATGTTTACATGGTGATGGGGGTAACCTGCCTGTCCATATAAACTCTTATTTTTTCAACCTTTCAGTTACATGATAGGTGCAGTAACCCGCCAAGGCGGGTTACCTGGTCTGCCAGACCAGGTAATCCGCCCAGGCGGGGTCACATTTGGCCACGTAAATGCTTGAAGGTTGGGTAACCCGCCAACCCGAGGTCGGCTCGTGTCACAATAATACCGTCTTTGGCGGAGGCGTTGCGGCATTAAAAGTGTTAATACGAAGCCACAGCACTGAAAAGTTGAAGCAAGAGAAGCTAGTGAGAGTAAAGAGCATTAACTGCCAAAATGTGTCCTTCACCTACCATTTTGCCTGTTTACGTACTTAGCGACCACGCAGTAGGCTCGAGAAAGGTTACCCAGGACCCTGGGGTGGTAAGATTGCATGTAAACACAAGCTATTTTTCGGCCCCACCAACCCGGGTTAACCAACCTCCATGACAACAGGCCCTTAACTGCGTGAACAGTTTTCTTTGTTGCGGGAGAGAAGGCGTGATCCTTGTCCATAACTGTTGTTGTGCTGATCTCGGTAGATTGATCGCTGTCATTGCATCAGGCTTTATGGTTCCTTCTCCTTCGTCATCTCCTCACACCCAGTCTGTAAAATTATTGTTATCACTTCACATCCGGTACTTTGACGCTATAAATTTAAAGATTTGTTGGCTTGTTCCTTTTACCTTTTTTCCTTCTTCTTGTTGGACATATACATTTGAATATATTTATATATACTTGCGCCGAATAAGTAATAAATTATTATTAAATTATTATTACTTGGCTGCCATGGGTTGAAGAAACACAAGGCAATTACGCGCAATAAATCCTTCAAACTAACAAGAAGTCGCACCGCCTTATTTTGCTTACTAAACGGAATAATCGATGCTCTGGCATTTCACAAGTCTTTCCCCTCCAATCTCAAGAATTTAAACAACATTTCTGAGAGTTTCATTTGTAGTAATTTATCGGGATCCATGCCTCCTTGAGGGTTGTCGCCCAAGGAACCTTCAATAGGACTTACAACGGAAAATAAGCCTATCCGGTACTTTCATTATCAATCCTGTACTTTGAAAATCTATCGAAAAGCCATTATTGCATGATCAGATGTCCAGATAATCTTAACTTGTTGCACTTGGGTCATATGCATGGGTCAATGACTGAGGCCAAGGTGACAACCGCAGAGTGTACAGGAGGCAAGAGGCAGTGTGGCCCTGTGATTAGGGCGCTTGCCTTGAGATCCGGAGATCCCGGGTTCAAGACTCGCTCTGACCACTCGTTGAATTTGTTCCTGGTAGTCCCTGGTTCAAATTCCTAGCTGCACTTGTAAATAGCCAACTGGTTTGCCTCCGGCCAGTTTGGATTCTTAACAGTTGTTGTTGTTGTTCTGTTTCGTCGTTTCGTTGTGTTTCATTGGCCCTGGCGGGCCTGAAAAGCCCCTATGGGGAGCGGTCAATTATGTATTTATGTATGTAAGATGCTCTGCTGCGTCACGAAGGTATAGAGTGTTGTCCCGTGACGTCACGGTGGCCATGTTGGTGTTCCTAAACAATGAACGGCAGCCATGTTGGTGTACCCAGCAAATCCTGCGGGAATTGAACTCTAATTTCCCGCAAACGTTTTCGTTACATACATTCACACAAGTTCCCAAACCAAGATAACTTCATTGTGCTTATTTTCCAAGGCAATGAAGTTTGTTTTTGGTCAGAGATCATATTTGGAGGACAGCAAGAATCTTACTGATTTCGTACAACAAATGTTGAGGTAAGAGCTGGGCATTAGAGATATTAGAATTGAGTTTTAAACGGAACAGCAAATTATTTGCAAAAAAGCCTTTTGAGACTTTTATACAGTCGATCGAACAGTCACATTAAAATGGTTGAAATAAACCTTTGAACAGAGTTCGTGCGTCCAACGCGCTGGCATCTACGATTACAATTACAAATGACGAAAGATATTAAATTGAGAAAAACGTTAACGCGTTTTGTTACCGCTGTGTACTTTGCAAGAGAACCCTTAACTGTCATACAATAGAACGTCCTGCCCTCAAAACTATCTACCAACCGGTCAGTGTAAAACGCAGACTACAGACAGCAGACCGGGGGTAAAATGCAGACTGAGGTTATAACGTAACTGTTGAAAAAGCCCAAACCCCTCAGAAATGCTAACCTTAAACAAGATTTAGGCTTAACGGTTAGCATTTCTAAGAGGTTTGGGCTTTTTCAACAGTTACGTTATAACCTCAGTCTGCATTTTACACCCGGTCTGCAGTCTGCAATCAGCGTTTTACACTGACCGATCTACCGACCGCATTTCGATTACCGAGATAAACAATAAGGACAAAGTCGTTTGCGCGGCCCTTGGGCTATAACAAGATTGCAACCTGCAAGCGCTTCCTCTGTTCTTCCCCTGTTCCTCTGTGGCTCTCGTCTCATCTTTCACGATACCAAAACATCGAAAATTCCGTTCCTCTGTCATTCTTTGCGCAAGCAAGCTAAATTAGCGCAGACATCAATTCTTGAAATTTAGCCGCGGAGTGGCGACAACCATCGGCAAATCAGTGAGAATTCCAGGTTATGACTCTCGATTCTGATTGGTTGATATATTATCATCCACGCAATTCAAAATTTGATTGGTTGGCATGATTAAAAACAACCGAGGGGAAAGTGAGCATAGCGTGATTGTCATTAAGTGTTTTTCAGTGATGGTTTTGAAGCGGTTGACAGTTGGCGTCTGTATGGAAATGAGATTCGTAGGGACCGAAACCAGAGGTTTTTCGTCGTTAATTCGTTGTCGCCGCTTCGCGGCTAAATTTCTTCCAAGAATAAGAAAAAAGAAGGAAAACCTCTAGAACCAGGGTAAGTTTTTGAGTGTGTTATAAACAAAAAGTTGCAGGATCTTCTTGTACAATCCGAAATTATAATGGACACTCGTACCCCTATTAATCGCAAATTACAGTCGATATCGCGCAATTTCCTTCAAAAATGTTTCCCGTGTTGGCAATCGACTTCTGTATAGGTGACCGAAATCAAGTACTGAGTTTTAACTGCATCAAACGAGTTATATTAACCGCCGTAAGGAGACAGGAAAAGCTCGTTTTTGCGGTAGTCCTTGCTCGAAGCGATTCGCTTTGAAGAAGGGCCTCCCCCCCCCTCCCCCCCCTCTGACATCTCCCAGCTCTGGTTAATTTAATATTTGTATTAATTTAACTCATTTGCTACAACTAAATTTCTGTCCCGTTGAAATCAGTGGTTGATGCCAGCACAGAACTGACAGGCCAGAACGGGCATTTGGAAGGACTAACTCTACAACGCTTTCAAATTAACACACTTGGAGGATGAGGTATACTCCTCCAGAAGATACGAGGGATCATCACGCAAGTGTTCCTTCAAATTGTTGCATTTTCCTTGCAAACTGACGGGTCTGGCCGACCAGTTCTGACAAAAGGAAAGCGCCCTTAGTTTCTACACAAAAATGTAAATTTCCATCTTGTTGGTTTTCTTCCCAGCAAAAAGCACGCAGACCTTTTGAGGGCGAAAATCTATCGAAACCAAACATTTCCTCTGTCCCATTATGGGTTGCTCGCAGACCAAGCAGGATCACACGGTACGGCGCATGTGTCTGTTATAGGACCTGACGGCGATCTTGTTAGCCTCACCAGGTAAGAATTAAAAAGTACTTCTAAAAATACCCGTCAGAACCTTTCTCGAACAAGTGCTTATATGCCTTGTTTGGGTCGTGTCGTACCTCAAAGATAGCAATGGATTTAGCACAGAAAACAATAGAAGTACGACACTAACCAACCAGCGAAATACACGTATAGTGTTCAACAAGAGGTACGACCCTACCCCTTGTTTGTTATTTATTTGTCATTCGGTGCCCTACCTGACGGTGGCAAAACCATTTCTAGTCACAACCGACAATAACTATATTACCGGCGTCATCGCTGCCATATGTGGCAGCGATCGCCGGATGACGTCCCACGCAAGTCAAAGATTCGATACCCCCAACGATTGTTTCGATTTTCCCCTGATCGGTGTAGCTATAGCTAAAGATACCCATAAAACGTAGCGCTGATAGAGAGAAATCTAATCGGCCACAAAACTGAAGAAACGTTTTCGTCCTGTTCGAAACGTGAGGCCTTTCATTTGCAGAAAGGACAAGAAAAGACCAGACAGTCGACACATTCACTCTTGTTGAACTTTCCTTTTCAGCTCTGTCAATGGTTATTTTGGGTCCGGGATCATGACCAAGACGGGCATTCTTTTAAATAACGAAATGTTAGATTTTTCAATTCCTGGTTTCCAACGAATGGCCGGTGCTGGTCTACCAAAGGTAGGAATTAAGCTCCAGAATTACTTTTCTGAGGACGCTTTCCATTTGAGAAACTGACCGGCCAGACCGGGCATTTGGAAGGACTAACCTTCAACTTAACACACTTTGAGGATGATACATACTCCTCCAGAAGAATGCTCGAGATTACCATGCAAGTGTTCCTTCAAATTCAGTTGTTGCATTTTCTTTGCAAACTGACAGGTCTGGTAGGCTGGCCTGTTCTGACAAAAGGAAAGTGCCCTTAGGGTTGTTTTCAGTACTTTAACCAATCACAGCGCAAAATAGGTGGTTTTTACTTAACGCCATCGCCGCCATGTTGGTGGACGAAAACAAAAGATCTCTTGTTCGTTTACCAGCAATTCGGTAGAGTACAACATTGTTATCCGTGTCTCTAGAGAATGCTGGCAAACCACCCATATACACTCATGACACGACACACTGGTTTTGCTTTCCACACTGACGAGGCGAAAGAACAATTTTTAAGAATATCACTACTCTTAGTAATTTTGTTGGGAATTGTCTCCAGATAGGTGGCCAACACTCTTATAATGACAGCTATTTTAATTTTTGATCCCGTTTCACTCAGACTCTCACTGCTCAGTCGAATAACTTTTCAATGAAGGACTCGTTTTTCCTCTGACACTTTCGATATCATGTCTTTTTCCAAAGTTCGGCCCTGTCGGTCTTAAGGATGATTCCTCAGTTTAGTAATAGAAGTTGTCGTACGATTTTCTTTAAACTTTTCTCGATTGTTCCCTTCATTATGGTGATTCAAAATGTGCAATTAAAAAAATAGTTCGCCTAGCTCGTTTGCGAGATATAACTTGCTCAAGTCACTCAATCATTCAATCATTGCGACTTCATCTATCAAGGACAAGTTTGTTCCATCGGTTCACGCTACGTTTTGCAGGAACAGGAAGCACAGCTTTGACGTAATTCTTGAAATAACAAAACAGGTGTATTGTATTCAAAAGGAATAATTTAATGTCTGTTTTATGGCACAGGCACACGTCTTGAAAAGGCACTGACTGCGAATATTCCTCGGTTGCGTGATCTCGAGGAGACAATTTTGTGTCCACTGCACGAGTGATGGCTACGAATACTTTTTTCCCTATATACGTAACTTTTTTTTCTGACGTAATGTTTTTAATATTTTTTTTTGACTGCACAAAGAGGAGGAGTAAGAGAATAAAATTATGCAAAAAAAAGATAGGTCACCAACTTCGTTTAGGAGAAAACAGAAAGCAAACCAAACTCGACCCCTTGACAACATATCTCCCCGATAGCGCGGTTTCACTTTCACTCTCGGACTGAAATGACATTTAAGCATCATCAAGGCGATCACTCGACTTTTTGCTCGTAGATGCCTGAATACGAACGTGGCCTACGTTGTGTTATGCGCAGAACAGGATGCGCAGTGCTATACTAGGGAATCACCTTAAAGTATATTTAGATTGAATTGTAATTATTTTTCAGGCTAATTTTGTGGCGCCTGGCAAGCGTCCTCTTTCTTCCATGATACCAACAGCTGTGCTGCACGAAGAGGTATAATAATGCAGTAATAGACATCGCCTTCTGGTGTGCATATTCAATTTTGTGAGTCAGGATGCCTTAACTGACGATGATCGCGATCAAAAACTCCTTGCTTTCGATTTAACGCATATTGCTACTAAAACGCACGCTTGTTGTTCGGATGACATTGCCGTTGAAGTTTGCCAAGACATTAGTGAGTGGGAAGGGGCTTGCGTATCCGCCTGCCCATTCACCCGCCGATCGACCTCACCAATCCCGTTGCCCTGCTTATCCTTCCATCCTAAAAATTGATAGGAAAAAATGCGACATCATAATTCCTCCTAATGTATCAATAGGGAGGTTAAGCGCGCGCGTTTTTGAGATGCCGACGGCAACCGGAGGAGAACATTTCGCTTGCCAGGGCAGTGGCGTCTCCCAGATTTTTATACTAATCACCTCTAATGGAGAAAAGATACTTAGCAATATAAATGTGGTTGTGTGAAGACAAGTTAAAAGGGAAAAGAGCTCACTTCTGGTTGCCTTCCGCGTCTCAAAAACGCGCGTGCTTAAGCTCCCTAATGAATGTATATCACAGCTCAATTCAACCTCATTTTGGCTACTGTCATTTTGTCCGTATTGCTCGTTTTATTGTCCACCAGTTATGACCTTAAGTCTTTGAAATTTGTTCAGGGCTCTGAGTTGGCATAAAGATCAACACCAAAGATTCGTATTGTCATTTATTGTGATGCACCAAACTATTCCTTGCTCGTACCGTGGCCGGGAAGTGGTAGAGAAGTGGTTACGGCGGGACCCCACTATACTACATCGCATCCATCAAGGCACAATACAACATTTTCCATGTAGTGGCTCTCTCGTCCATGTAGTATTCATTTCTCTATTGTTTTTGTTCTTTATTTTTAGAAGCGTTGTTGGTTCCGTATGTCATTGGGTGGTTCGGGTTCGTACCACATCATACCTGCTGTAGCCGATGTTTTAGTGAACACTCTTTCCTTTGATGTTTCTTTGAGTAACGCCATAGAAAAAGGCAGGGTGTATTACGACCTCAAAACTGGCCGAACGGAAATCGAAGGTTTGTCGATGCTACTTTGTAAAAACTGCTAAACACTGGCATATCTTAATTGTTCCCCCGCCCTTCCCCAAGATACCGCTCAGGGCCCAGATGTTCATCCAGTTGTTTCACGCAGTCTTTTTTTTTTAGGGCAGTTGTATTTCTTTTCCTTACCACAAACCCCTGCTTACCCGAAAGAAACATTGCTTCCAGTCCTTAGTCTGAGCTTCGAGGTGTCCAGGCCAATCACGATCCAAACACTGTCTAATGATAGCCAATTAATTTAATGCTTATAAAAAGAGTCCCTTATACCCGCCGTGTTGTTTCCTTCTGAATTTCCCACCAAAAAGTGTTCTGCGTGTGACGTCACCTTCCATAATTCAGTAGGTAAAATGTGGGGAGGGAAGGATGCTTTGGGGTATGCAAGCGTGTGTGGGGCGAAATTGAAATACGACCCCCCTAAAAACGACTGCATGGTAGGCTAAGTTGTTCAAAGCTAATCCTGGATTACTGGAAACTAGAATTGCAGTTTTTTTTTTTTTTTACTGATGAAAAAGAGTTTCCACAAGATTTTTAGCCTTCAATTTTGACTTTATCCCTCTGTTTTCCGTTGGCTCAAAATTTACATCATTAATCGGCTCTTGAACGACTGTGAACAATTAGGCCAGTCGAGAATTGATTTTCAAAAAGTAAGCTAAAGGTCTTTTTCCGAGTGGTCGAAGCGGCGCAAACAGGGTGGTGATGAACCAATCATATTTGAAAGCAACTATGTGAAATGTGGCGAAAACGCTATCCTGGCATACGAAATGTTTAACTTCAGGTTTGCCGGCGTCCCTGGCTCCAAAACGTCTCGTACTTAAGCTCCGTAATATTTATTGTATTACTTGTAATGGTAATGGCAAATGCCGCTAGCGAAGTACTGAAGAATTCTGGTGTAGGTGCTCGGTCAAAGGGGGTATGTGACCCAAAATGATGTGTTTTTTTTTTCATGACACCCAAAATGCCCAAAAAGTAGAATGAAACATTGCAATAACCACTTAAAAGCGTTGAACAACATCAATAAAAATACAACAAAAGGAAAGAGAGGCATGGATGGACATAAGTGGACAAGATTGAAATTGATTGCATTTGGGTAATCCTGTAATCTTGAAAAAGGTCGGCCCACCGTTTTTCATGTTTATGGTAAATCTCGTGATTAGCGTTTTTGCTCAGAACCACGTTAATTGGGATGTGACGATAATTTTAGCAGTAAAGGAATTCCACATTACCATTTTCGAGTTTTAAACTTCTGATAAAGTAGAGATTTCTTCAAAACACCCTAAAATAACGTGACATAGCCCTTTTAATTCATTACCTCAGTTATTTTTCACATTTTAACGCTTTCCTTTTGCAGCCAAGAAGTTTCCTGACCAAAAGAAAGCCAAAGGCCTTGAGCAGGCGCTTCGGAAAATCGGGCACAACGTCACTGCGCATGGCAAGCTGGCGGATGTGAATGGAGTATCATATTTTAAAGAGAAGGTTGTTGCTCATGCGGACAGCCGACGTGGTGGGGCTCAAGGCAGCGCTCAATTTTAATTAATGAACATTGTGGTCGTTCTGTCGGTCGACCTTCAGTAATTTATTCGGGGCTTTGCGCCAAAAGCATGTTTAAGGTTGCGCATTGGGTTATCTCGTTTTCATTTAGCTTCTAAAAACGAGATGAATTTCAAATTAGGTGTTGACGAAACCTGCAATCGTGGACACCAATTCATGCGCAGGTAGCCTTATCGCCTGTTTTAAAACCAAGAATGGTAATAAATTCCTTTTTGT
>NC_090885.1:26426443-26433943 GCF_036669925.1 Montipora capricornis
CCTCTGGCTCAAATGCTGTTAAACGCGGATCCACTAATTTGCTGTGAACACAAACAGTGAAATTTTTACGATTCTTAAACAACCAAAGTTCAGTTAAATGGGAAATATTATAAAACAGACAGTTTTGATCTTGTAGAAGAAGAAGAGATCGGCGTACGAATTAAAACCCTTGCGCAAAATTGGCGGGATGTGTATCAAATTGAATCCATCCCCAAACGTTGACTTTTCTTTGGTCGACTGTGCACTTTAAGTTCGTTGTTGTAGATGGTAGGGCGGGTATGTAGAAAGAACCCAATTGTTGGAAAAGCGATTCTTATGACTGCAACTAACGAAAAGATATTATCGAGAAACTATCAGTCGCGATTACGTTTATTTCAGCTTTTATGATGTTTCTTAGTTTTCGTTCCTTTTGTTTTAAGTACTATATTTCTTGTGGTACAGTAAAATTCCGAAAATAAGCCCCGGAGCTTACATTTTTCAAAGGCCCTTTTCGAGGGGCTTACTTTTGGAGGGGTTTATATGCGAAGGGGCTTATCTACGGAGGGAAATTTGCGTTTCCACATCGATTGGGCTAGCCTTACAGTTGGAAGTAAATTTACCGTTTTTGCTTTGTTCTACTTTGTATTTGAGGCAATTTTCCAAGTACAAGCTCCCTGGGGGCTTATATTTGGAGGGGCGATTTAACGGAGGGTCTTTTGCGTTACCGCTTTGGGGGACTTATATTTGGAGGGGCTTATTTTCGGAATTTTACGGCATTTTTGAATACGACTGATTGCTGGGCCACTAAGCCGGTTGGTGAAGTATCCGACTACCGTGCGCAAAGTAGCGGATTCAAGCCCATATCGACCCCAGTAGGAAGGGTGAGGAAGGCCATGGAGTTCCTGGTGTTGTGGCCTATCTCTACCATCATGTGGTCGGCCTGGCAGGGTAAGCCGAACAGCTATTTGCTGGGTGCACGAACCTTCAATAAGACTAAAGTATCTTTCTTTTTTTCAAACAGCTGTCTCACGGAATTCATACCGATTTTGTTTTCTTGGTGAATCCCCGTTGTAGGGACATAGATCGCAAGTCAAATCTGATTCTACACATTTAAGGGTTTCTATAATAAACTACAACTGGTATGTATCAACAATAATAATTATCCGTACCAGTATGTTTCAAAGTCTCCGGTCGTAATACTTGTTATGAGCTTCTGAGTCAGCTGGATTATCTGCTGTTCGCGAGCTGGCGAAACAAGAATTGAAGTTTATTCGCAAACTAGTCTTTTAGCGGCTACCTGGCTAACCAGCGGCGAGCCGGCAACTGGCAAGGCTGTCAAATAAGAGTGAATTATCGCGTTTTAATAGACCAAAGAATAATTTTCCTGAAAAACTAACCTTTGTTCGTCCCACCATCAACTTCATGCTCATCCTCGGAATGAGGCATGAGTTCTTCTTCGGAACCCTAAAAGGAAGAAAAATAACCCAAGAATAAACCCTGCTAGGATAACTGATAAAAAAAGGCAAAAAGTGTAAAATGGGTTGCTCGAAAGCAGGGAACACCCCTATCCTTCTATTTGATTATTTTTCGCCATGTTAATGACGTGACAAGTCGTTAATCACGCGATACAGGCACAAGACGACAACACACTAGAGGTGAGTGTGTATTGCTAGATTGCAAAAACACCCCTCAGTGCTCCAGGAGATTCCCTCCAAGTTGTCAGGGTTACCTACGTCACTACCTGTGATGGCTGTAGTGCAAAACACAACCTCGTTCCCGGGGTCGTCTCTTCCTCCCTCGGGAAGGTACCTTGGTTCCGGTTGGTCACGTGACTATGAGTACAAATGAAGGGCGCCCGGAGGGTAGGTCCTCGACTTAAATTGTGTCAACAGTATTCAGTTCTATCTTGGCGAAGGCGAGACTAGACTTCAAGCTATGCTGCTTTCGGGTCAGTGATACAAAGGTGATTTTAAAGGTAAAACAAGTGCTTCCAACAGATATATACTTTGTTGGAGATTAACAGACACTGCCGCACCAAGCGATGAGCTCAGCAGATGAGTTCAGTGGAGACAAAAATTTCAGCTTCATGCCACTCCCTCGTTTACTTTGCTGGAATCTGCAAAAATCTAGCAGACACGTGACAAGCCGAAACCAGGGAACTTTCTTGAGGGAAGAAGAGAGAGGACCCTGGGAACGAGTTGGGCAAAATACACTGAGATGTACATACACGTTCATTGTTAACTAAAGTGCTTTTCTCCAAACCTTTTGGGTTTTCTTAGGCAAATGCATGATAAGAACATGATTTCTTTAACAAATCACTGAAGCCTCTAAACCAATGCCAGGTTATCGGCAGCCTCGTTGCCATTCTAAGGGACAGGTCACTAAGCAGGCCTCGTCTTCAATCGCTCCGGCCTTGTAACCACAAACGAGAGCAAAACACAAAACCGAACAGGCTTCACTTCGAAACCTCACTAACAACAAGCTAGCCAACTTTAACGACGACTATTCAGCAAAGAAGGATGTCACTTGGAAATGCTGGACACATGCCAAGGAAATTACGTTTTTAAACACACTTTTGCAATGACTGGTTACCAGCTTACCTTTTTCTTGCTAACAAAAGGTCGAACTGCAAACAACAAAAAACGGTTGTTTGAAAAAGTATTGAGTGTTCTTAATTAGAATGTTCCAGGTCAAGACAAAGCAAAGTTAAAAAAAGTTTCGAAAAGAAAGGTGGGAAGCACTCCCAATGATTTGATACAGGCGAATGACTGAAGGTTTTGTCTAGAAAATATCGTTAATTTGGGTTTTTATGGTACCATTCGTGCTTGTTTTCTGTCAAAAAATCAAAACTGTGCTTTTTCGAAAGGAGCTCTTTCATTCGGCTCGGGATGATAACTTTGACTGAAGGAAGAACCACGTGAGACGCATAAGCCTGCTGACCGGTTCTCTCAAGAGGTCACTTGAAAGTAGGCGGTTGACAGGCTAGCGACTTGTTAAGAATCTCTCTCAGTTTCTGACACTCTCTTCATTCAAAAGCTCACCATCGCTAAAATACTTAATTCAAGGGGACTCTGACAGACTACATTCTTGTAAACAATAAATAGTCCATTTCCGCGTTCATGTCTGCCTCCTCTTCAAAGCGAGTCTAAGTGCGAAGTTTTTGTAGTGGTAATTAGTTCTACTTTACATAGAGAAAGTTTCAATCGAGTGTCGTAAAACCAAAACCAAAGTAATTACTTTGGCTAATCAAAAAGGACGGATGCAATCCGGTAAACCAATCTAAACTCGAAGTAATTACACGTAGCCGACACGAAGCGCGAGAAAATTTACACGCGCGAGCCACGATTGGTTTTAGTTTTACTTCTGATTGGTTGAAAAAGTGGCGCGAGAACTTTGAACCAATCACTGAGTGAAGAAATCGTAAACCAAAGCAATTCACCAATTACTTTCGACACTCAATTGAAAACCGCTCTATAAATGAAAACTAATTTCATAGGAAAAACTTCGCACTTATACTCGCTTTGACGAGGAGCCAGATGACATGAACTCGGAAATGGCCTGAGAAGAGGACGCCAACATATTTTGATGGTGACGTGATAAAGCGGTGTGCATGCGAGCAAGGTGAGAGACGTGTCCCCTCCTGAAGAAATACGCAGCTTATTCTTTGCCACTGAAGGCTGCAGAAATTGTCTTAAATAAGGTTGCTTTCTTCAACTGATATTGAATGAAGTGGACTAAATATGAGTAGGTTAGGAAGCAAATTAATGAATGGCAAAACAAATTAGGAACGCACATGTATAATACACGAGATGAGTGCGTTCAAGATTGGACTAGATGATTTTTTCACATGATAAAGCGATTAGAGGTCAGGGTTGATTCAAGGGCTCCTTTCACTTCACACCTTTTTGTTTTATGTTGTTAAGGGTTCAACGTCGTGCAATTCATACTTTATTACATTATTTTCTCGAGGATCTACATTGCATCTGACAGATTTTGCTGAAGTTATCAATTGTTTTAAATGATCAATTTTAAGTAAATAATCCAAAAAGTATTAAAATGTGATAGCCCATTTCAGAGTTGCTGCACGCCTCAGTTTCAAAGTGAGTCCTGGTGCACAACCATTCACATGCAAATGAGTTGCGTATTCTTATGCAATTCACTACTTGCACAAATCCCATAATACACCTCTTTTACTCCCCAAAAATCTGCACAGGCATTGTTTTCGACTTCTCTTGGGACATTTTCATGTCCCAAGAGAACTTGCAAACAATTGTTATGCAAACGTTTTGGGGGGGTAATAGAGGTGTATTATGGGATTGTGCAAGTGGTGAATTCAAACTGATTTCCCTGACAATAGTTGAGCACCAAGACTCACTTCGAAACCGAGACATACAGCAACTCGGAAATGGCCCATTGAGCTGCCTATCGAAAGACAATACTGCACAAAACAACATTACCAATGAATCGTCACATGAAAAACACTTTTGTTCGGAGTTATTTTATTGGACAAACTGCCTACTTACATGGATTGAATTAACATAAAGTTAATCTCAATGCGAAAGTCTTAAGTTAGTTCAGTAAGTGAACTAAGGGGCTCAGTAATGGAGTGCACCGTTTACATACGCAAAAAAATAAATAACTCACCACTCGCAACTGCTCAATTAAAGAGACAAATGAGCAGTTCAACAAACCAGACCACTTCAAGCAAGGGAAAATTTGAACATACATTGTAGCAATTTAGTTTCCGGATGGAAAAGCAAACAGTGATTGGCTTACTAGTTGATACTTTGTATGAATACTTTTTACTACTCGGATTTAATGTTAAGACAGTCTCTTGATTTTACTAATAAAGGTAAGAGAGTAAGATTGCGATTTGTTATAAATCGTTCACTTTCTTCAACATGCCTTATATTCGCTTTTATGGCTATTAGATTTATCCACTATTTTAATGGAAAACCATTCTTCAAAGTATTAAAATTTTGAGATCCACGTTAAAGCCGAGCAAGGGACTGGTAACGACCCTCGAAAATGATTAAATCGACGATAGACCTTTTTACAATTATGTGCTTTGTTACCTGGCCGTTAGGTGAAAGTGAGGCTGGAGTCCTTGTGATGTGATATAGACCTCCCTGATGATGTTGTTCTCATGCTAACTATTTGGAAACAGCGAGGTTTCTATCAAAACAAGGTCAACTCCAGCCTCACTTTCATTCATAGGCCTGGTAACTAAGCATACAACTGTAAAACGGTCCATTTAGCAAGTCTTCATGAAGAGAACCCTAATATTTTCAATTTTGATTTGAAATTTTGATTGCCATTCCATCGAATGCCTCACTCCTATATCTACTGTCTGCTAATGGCTTCGCCTTTTTCCAATCGTACTCAAATTAAATGGTGATCATATCTTATGCGGTCAAATATTGTAAGCAAAGACTACCCTATGTGAAACGGTACTGTTTCATTTTCAACACCCGTACACGCCAGTCTCCTGCTCGTGTAGAACTTTCCCTCCGGTTTACCATTTTAAATTTAAACTCGTTTTAGATTTTGTTAGCAGTGAGATGTGGTGGTTACCTGAGTTAGCAGAAAACCTACGAGCCACAATGGTTGTTAAGATGGCACCCTGCAATATAATGACACCAATACCGTGACATCATTGAATTAATGTTCAGAATAATGTTAATTATACCTGCAGATAGATTAAAATTACTTGTTGCCAGGATTGTTGTGAGAATTGCACCCTAAAGAAACACGAAACAACACACCCTAGTCACACAAACGAATACTGACTACTTCAAGAATATAACAAATATGGGCAAAATTTTCCGCTTTGCTATACGAAGATGCGCTCGACTTAGCAGGGCTTGACCCACTGTATGTTCGTAGGATAGATTCGTGCAAGTCATTTGTCATTAAGGCTAAAGAAGTTCTCAGAGTTTTTTATTCGCCCACTGTCGTGGAGCATGATCGTAATCTCCGTTCAGGGACCAAAACTGTTTACCCAAATTTAGGCCGCACAGCTCGTCTTAATAACTTTGTTACTGTTAAATACCAATGCTAGATATGTTTGCTGTCTCTGACCTTTCCTGTAATTCAGTTATACCTGCTATTGGATACATTAAACGATTGATTGATTGATTGATTGATTCAAGCATCTTTTCCTGAGTCTTCCTAAGCGTTTTCTAAATCCACGAAGGAAATAGGTCTTCTTTGTGTATTTTTCGCTCCAGCCATATTAAGAGGTAATTTACTTTTCCACCCGATGCAAACGTTTCCTGACCAATCAAAATTTAAACGCTGTTGTGTCAGCCAATCAAGCGCAAGAAAGACCGCACTTCACTTTCCCGCCCTCCACTGCCACCCGCTGTAGGTTTGTGAATAACTAAAAGATAGGTTGATTTCACTTTGTTATGTTCTTTGTATGCCCTCTGAGATAGTCTTTCAATAAGTGGGGATAGCCTTAATGTATGGGGCACATTTTATTCAGGGAGGGAGGCTTTTTTGGGTCGCTTACGAGAAAAGGTGTGTGAGAGGGGGTTAACATAATATAGCCTTACCAAAAAAGCTCTCTTGTGACATTCGATGACTTTGATTTGACCAGCACATCTTGGGCCATTCAAAACTTATTCAAACCCCCATCTAACATTAACTACATCACCGTACATATACCATTCAACTAACAATATCTTACTCACGAGGGTTCACACTTGTTCACAAGCCATTAAGGCCCCGTCCACACATATCCGGATATTTTTAATCCGCTATAAATCCGGGACCGTGTGGACGCTAAATCCAGAATTTTTTTATCCGGATGACGTGACAAGATCGAGACCAGTTCTTTATCGTGAAATCAATTCAATTCTCAAGATAGCTGCCGAGGGCAATATTATTTATTTATGGCGCATGCTCTTTTACCTCTGTTTCCTTGAGGAGTACCAAGTACTATAGAGTGAATCCGGATACGTTTCGGATACGTGTGGACGGGCAAATTCGATTTGAATACGCTACGTGTGGATGGGAATATTTTTGAATCCGGAAAGAATAAGTTGTGGATTAAAAAATATCCGGATATGTGTGGACGGGGCCTAAGAGCTGCTACTTGACAAGGTTACAAACACTCCTGCTTCCACGAACAAACCGAACACAAACCTTGAGTTTCCTTCTTGCGTTGAACTTTTTCAGCCCGTCCAGTGTCTCCTGCCTGTGTACTTTGGAAGCAACCCGTTCGCGGTTCTGAAAACCGAATGTAAACACCACGTGAATCCCTTCACCCACAATCCGTTTTTTGTTACGCAAAATCTTGCGCTAGAATGTGTAATTTGAACTGACACCAATAGCAGGCCCTCTTTTCGTGGGCTGCTGACTGAACAACACAATTTGTTGTTCTGCAAATACATGCTGACGTAATGAGCTGGGAGTCGATTTTGATGAGGGAGGAAAACCACATTACCCAGAGAAAAACCCTCCAGTTAGGATGACGCCGACTGAAACTCTGTCCACATACGATTGCAGAAGTGGTAA
>NC_090885.1:26438943-26451443 GCF_036669925.1 Montipora capricornis
GAGGAGCGTTTCCGAGCTTGGTTCTTTGACAGTGCGTTGATCAAAAAAGTGTTTAAGTGCTTGAAGACCTTCGCTATTGGGAATGACCGTGTATAGAGATGTAATGTCCATGGTGAAAATAAGTTTGTCTTGGCCGAAGAAATTGAAATCGCGGAACTGTTTAGTGCGTGTGTACTGTCTTTAATGTATGATGGCAAAGATTTGACGATAGTCGTCATAATCCTGTCTAAGTAGCTAGAAATGAGTTCGGTGGGGCAACTACAGGCAGAAACGATAGGGCGACCTGGGTTGTTAAGTTTGTGAATTTTAGGCAAGAAGTAAATGCACGGAGTTCTAGGGGTGTTGATGATGAGATTAGTTGCAGTGTCCGGTAATTCTTGATTAGCTATAAGATTATGAATGGTGTCTTTGACAAGTTTTTGATTTGTGGAGGTGAGATCTTTCTGGATTTTGGCATAAAACGAGGTATCAGAAAGTTGCCGCGAAGCTTCTTTTTGGTAAAGGTCGGACCGCCAAACAATTACCGCGCCGCCTTTGTCGCAACCCACAATTCCTCGATTCGCTCTGACGAAGGGCTAACGCTCGAAACGTCAGCTTTTAAAATCTCTGTACGGTGGCCAACTTACATTATCAACTCCGTTGATAAAACCAAAATTTTTGTATACTATTGCAGCAATAACAATTATGGTAAATAGGAATACAACATAGCTTGTTAAGATGGGAAAAGAATTAGTTATTGCCGTAATAACATGGTAAATTGGAATACAAAACAGGAACCAAATTAATTTAAAAGACTAAATTATGAGAAGTTTTACAGATTTGATCAAATTAATACCCATGTTCGTTTGTTCCCAGAAAACAAAAGAGAATAAGGAAATGTGTAACAAAAGTTGTGCGCCATGAATATTAATCAAGAGTTGGTACTGTCATTTTGTTATCATTATTAATGTATGCTTTCAAGTCAGAGTAAATTAAACCAAATACCTCAACAAACAAAATTTCTCACTACCACTAAAACCTTGTCAAAAAGAAACAGTACAATCCCGCCTCAGTTGTTATTTTTGGTAGCATCAGGAAAAGGCTCAATTTTAATAACACAGAGATTTAACATTGTGTACTTTTACAGTGAAGGGCTTGAATGCCAGGATCATCGAAATAATATTTGTGTTTTGCGAAAAATCAACGAAACTTCTTTGATTTTAGTTCACTTGTGCTTGTTATCTACAGATGTCAAGCAACTTCCTTAATTAAAGGGAGACACAGTGGTTACACTATTAAGAGAATTTTATTGCTTTCACGACAAGCAGCTGCCTGTCATTTGCTATTTCATGTAAATGCAATGCTAAAACTCTATTATTAGATGTGTACAATTTTAAATTCAAATTTGATGGTTAATACTGACAGCTTAACCCAACGACTCCTAGCAGTGAGACTTAAAAGATTTTACTCTGTCTAAGGTACGGTAGATAAAGTTCTTTTACTCATCAGTGGTTAGCAGTTCAGGCGTTTATTAATAGTGGGTTAATAGAAGCACAAATGGAAGCACCATACAGAGCAACAGTCTTAAAGACTATTCTCACCACATGCCCATAAATCAACTGGCCTGCCATAAGGCTCCTTCTTGAGCACCTCAGGTGAAAGATAGCCAGGGGTACCAGCAAATCCTAAAGAGAGAAATGCCAACAATCAAACGCTTCCTGCTTCCGATGAAAGCATTACACCAAAATGGAAAGTCATTTTCATCATAAAGGCAAAATAGTCTTAGTGCTTTATAATAACACTGATTTCAGTAAGTACTGACAGCCCACGCAAAGTGTCCACTACTTCAAGCAGAGAAGTTAGATACACCCCCCCCCCCCCACCCCCCTAAACTGAAGTAATTGAGGACTGATTCTTTCAAATCTAAGATTAAAATTCATTTTGACGATGACCCTACTCAAATCAAACCAGGTGCCACCTGCAAACTTTATTGAAACCCATGAATGTGAGGGTTAGAGTTGTCTTATATAATGAATATCTTTCTCTGAACAACTTGTTCAAATGTTGACATGCATTCATTCAAATTTTACTGAAACCCCTGGCCAGGGGGTTCGATCTAGTGTAGTACTATAGTGAATATCTTTATCTGGCCACCTTGTTCAAATGTTGATATGCACGAATTCATATTCAGGATGAGATCTAGAGTAGCCCTATAGTGAATATCTCTATCTGGCCAACTTGTTCAAATGTTGACATGCATGTTGGGTTCAAAATGACTGTTATAAAATTGTCTCATACACATTATCGTATTTACCCGTGTATAAGTCGACCTTTTATGGCCTCAAAAGAAGCTCCAAAAATTGCTCTCGACTTATACACGGGTCAAAGATTTTGAGCCAAGTTGCAGGTAAGTAATTTATTCAAAATTAAGATAATGATGTTGTCTTGGGCATAACGAATGCAGTGGACAAAAGCCGACAAAAGACTTCAAAATGAATGTAAGCAATTCCAGTTGAAATTAAAAAGGATTTGTCCAACTCTAAATGTTGAAGATACTCACAAGCACAAATATGAAATAGACACTGGAAATTTTCGTTTTCCAAAGGCAGAAAGCTCTACATGCAAAAATATTTCTGTTTCTTCAAATAAAACGCGATCGTTCAATGGCTTAGTAGCCTGGCGCAATACCTCGTGTTGGCGTGCAAGCTTTGTCACTCGTGTTGCATGAAAATGCTGGTTGGTAATGATTGTTTTTTATTCTTTATACAAACCTGGCTGATTTAAATGCTTTTGCAAACTTCGTATTGTTTGGTTTACGAGTTTTGTTTTGCTTGTCATGTGAGAAATTATAGCCAAGGACCACTTAAACCTTGCACATTTTTGCATTGTGCGCAAGTTATTTTCAAAGATTGACTCCTGCTTCTGTGATGTTGTGCTTATCCTTTAAAGTCCGTTATCCTTGAACAACAAAACAGGTTAGTTTGAGGTTTACATGTTCGGTTTTCTGAGAACTTTTTCGAAACACAAGGACAAAATGCCCGCATATACAACAACTGCTGAACCACAAAACTATTAAGCGCTTGAGCAGGGTTCTCCTTATCAGGCGGTAACCGGTAAGATTTGCCGCTTGTAAGAGCACTTATTACTGCCTACAAACACTCAGAAGTCGCTTATCCTTTGCAGAACGTCCAACATTAACCAATTGCTTTACCGGTTTGAAAAGGTGCCATACATGTTGTGATGAAAACTAGGGGGAACCCTGTTGAGGCCCTGATTTTTTTGTGTATCCACATTTCCAGAAATCGAAGAACACAAGATTAGTGTCCCATGAACATTTGACAAAGAAATTAAGAAATTGCTTTTTTTGCCATCAAAAATGGGGAGTCGACACGGGTAAATACGGTAATTAATTTGTATCTTCTCCTCAGGTTGTCAGTTTTGACTGAAAATGTGAAAGTCATCCCCTTTAATACAGATCTTAAAGGACCACTCAAAGAGCTTTGACTGATTGTCTCCATTTTCGAGGATCTTTAGACGATCTTTAACAGTCAGGTCAGCCAAACCATGGAAACAAAGACGGCAGCTACAGACATTGTCATTTGATCTGGACAGCTTCTTTTTCACCAAGATGGAAGTAGCAGTCAGATCTGATAGTCAGAATTCTGCTGTGTATGTTGCTGTGATTAGTTACATGTTTCTTTTTTGGTTTGGCTGAACAAAGCATCACTACTGACCTCCATAAAGGGCAGTTTCGTTTCAAGTCTCTTTTTTTTTTAATATTAATGTATTGTGCTCAGCAGAATTTCACATTTCTGATTGGTCTTGAATGATGAATGAATAAACAGGTTGTAAAGAGGTTATAGAGTGCAATGCAGAGGTTGCTATAAAAACAGGGATGGAGTGATTTTATAGAGTATATAGTAAATATCCTTTAAACACTGCATTTCGTGATTTATTGTCACACTCGTACCAAAAAGTCACGAAATACACTCGCATTCATAGGATTTCACTGTAGACTAATACATCTTCCCTTTGGCTAACTTACCATACCATCCATGCTTGTCACCATCTACTTCAATAGCCAATCCAAAGTCAGCTAGCTTAACAGCAGCTCCTTTCTCTTTACTTGCAAGGAGCAAGTTTTCTGGCTGTGAAAGAGCAAGATTAAAGAGAAGAACAAAATCAAGGAAATTTATGAGCATACATTTAACAATATATAGATTCCAATGTTGCCATGCGTTTGTTCAGTTATAGATCCCAGATGATGTCAAAATGTGGTATGAACTGTAAGTGGCATATGAGGTGATAGCAGTGTGCGTCACTAATGTTCTTACAATTATAATTACTTTCTTGTTTAAATGAAAAAACAGGAAATTACCTTCAAATCACGATGGACTACATTGTTTTGATGGCAATGATGAACACTCTCCAATATTTGCTGAATGCAATGACTTGAAAATAATTGAGAAAGAAAACACTCTTAGTCCCTCTGATAATACATACACTATTATTAATTTTAAAGCCAAATGTATCCTCGGGCCGTATTCTACAAACAGCCTGCAACATTTGAAAACTTGTTTAAACCCATTGACTCCCGGGGGTTCCCCATTGACGAGTAAAATCTGACGTTGGACAGAGTAAAATACTAAGGTTCAGGCTGGCTTGGGATCTCAAAGCGTTAAAGACCTAGAGATATAATAAACATTGAACTTGTTTTCTTGGGCCACCCTGTTTCATTTATATGCCTTGATCCTTGCTGTTGTTTTTTTCTGCGCTAAGTTTAATTTATGGTCTGCATGCAGCACATAAATTGAACTGGAAAACACCTGGGTAGTAAACTTACATGTGAGCACAAATTGAGGTTGATGCCCTGCATTTTCCGGCCAAGTAATAAAATGAGTTTGCATGATTAGCTCAATCCATTACCGAACATTTAAACATGTTACACCCTTCATTTGCCTCTACAGAAGAAGTGGATTTATGATTTAGGCACAACAACTGGGCCTTTTTCAATTTATTGACATGACACAATGAAGGAGGTGTCAACTGTCACGTTGTCACACTAATCGTTACCAGTCTCTGCGAGGCTCGATGCTCTGTTTCAATAACTCGACTGTACAAAAATGTGTTGTTAAACCCACAAAGTCATTTATAAATTAAATTGATATTATTACTCTACTACAAGGTAGTTAGTATCACTTATTTGGTCACAAATAACATCAACCCTCTTAAAAACATGGTCACTTTGGTGTTTTATTGTGAAGTGTTAATTAAAACTGATTTGTATGTAAATTAAAGTACATAATAAACTTAGAGACAGCTAAATTGCTAAGTGATCAATGAAATCAGTCCACCTTGCATCTGCTTCACTGTAGTACTCCCGAGCAACAATGTCTTCAAACAGTTCTCCTCCAGTTACTCTGTAATAAAGAAAAAAAAGAGATAAGTCTGCCTCTATAATAACATTATTTCTGTCAAACAACAAGTATTGGGACCTGCTGAGAGAATCAAATGATTGTGGATAAAAGAGATTATGGAATGCTACCCTATGACTAGCCCAAAAATCAATTAATTCTATAATTTAAGTGTAAGACCCTAGTGCCAGCTAGTTTGCCATTTGCTGCTGGCTGCAAACACCAGTTACGTCAATCTATCTCACATGAAATTCTCACTACAAACTTACTTGTTTAGAATGACTGCAGTGATTTTTACATCAAAACAACTCCACACACTAGTAAGACAACACAAATCCAATTTTAAGTCCATTTGCAAGTTTTCACTTACAGATCAAACACCAAATAATGATATCCCTCTTCAGCAATGCTTGCATGTAATCTGACTGCAAAAAGGAAACATAGAACAGACAGCAGACTCTTTAATTCTCTTTTCCACCATTTTGCGCTCTATGAGCGCAATGGCTAGTAAATGAAAAACAAATATAATTTGTTAAAAATATGCCTATTTTTAATGGAGTTGACAATGAGTTAAATTAAAGTCCAATAGAGGAAATGAAAATTTTGCAGCAATTGAAAATAATTCATTCATATCGTCTCAGTTTCACGTCAAAGTACTGTATTTATGTTAGTCACTGAGTATATTACATATTTCATTTAGCTTACACTAATTTTAAAATTAGCTGAGACTTAAGATCCAAATATAAATTTAGGGTTCAATAAATTTCTTACAGCTTTCACTGGGCAAGCAACGCCTCTTCACTAGTTAGTACAGAGACTTTCGAGTTGGGACTGTTTTGTCAAGAGGGAACATTAATTACAACATTTTTAAGAATACAGTAAATAAGTCTTTAGTTAAACATAGTGTATCATATGAAGTCCTGGGTTGTCAAAAAATGTTAATGAAAGAATATCCAAGTGCTTAACTTGCACTGTATGACCCAAAAAGTATCTGTGAAAAACTTTGGAGATTTGACAAAACAAGATTAAAACAATACAATTTGAGTCCTATATCTGTGTGGCACACCCAATAGGGTGATTAAAAGGACCACAAAAATCAAATTACAGATTAACACGTGGTCAGATTCAGGTACATATCAGTTCTTGTCTCTATTTCATACGGCACATTTTCCTGAATCTATTGTTCATCAGGGAAAACGTAGCAAAGCCAAAAGTCAGCTGAAAAGACAGTTATCACAACAACTCAAGAACTTGCAATTTGATTAAATTGCATAAATTTTCTGTATAATTACCGGCATATGCACCTCAGATGAGGCACAGATGCAAGAATGAAAATGAAAAACAAGAACATGAGCACTCTTGAAGTAGCTGGAAGAATTGTACCACAGTGGATGGTTCTGGGTATCAATATTATTTTTTCTCTTTTGCCATCAACAAACTGTTTAAAACAGGCAAAAGTCTCAAAGCTTTAAAAGTACATGTACCTATAGAGCTGTATCACAGTCCACTACCATGTTTTGACAACCCTGCAAATTGCACGCAGAAATTGACAATAGGTGGGGATAACAGAATGAAAATTTAGCTCTGATGATTTACAAACCCTATGGGAGAGCTTAATACATTAACATGCAAAAGTCATTATTAGAATTTAATGTTGACCTTCAATTTCTGGAGGAGTATGGTACGTTAATAAGTTAAGTTAATAGAGACTTCCATAGAGATCTCATACAAAGCATGACATTGTAGTATTCCTTGGATGACTTAATTTATTCTCATCAATCTTCTGTTATTAAAATACCCAAGCTGGAAACACCAATGGAATATGAGCAGATTTTGTCATATTGTGGCTACACTAGACTGTCATTGACAGCTGTCAGTACAATGCACTCAAAACTTAAAACAATTTTTCTTTAATTAATAAAAAGAATTTTCAAGAATACCATCAGTTGAATTTGAATACACATTCCTAGCATTCCTTTGACAGCCATAATATTCAATGTCAATGAATTAAAACATTTGTGGAAAATCTGGATCACCACACACTCCTCAGCAAGGCAGAACATGCACATATAGATGCCTTGTGCAAACAAATCTAAAAGTGATGGCTAATGGAAAACTTTGGACAACAGACAATTTAAGCTAATCGAAGACATTTGTAACAGTAAAAAGGACTGAAGGTTGATCCAGTCTGTTTGATGACACCTTAACAACACATTGCATCCACATCTTTTATCACCTTGTGGCCTTTGGAAAAATGACCTATAGATTATATCATGCTGCACATCTTATGGCAATTAGAGCCCCTTCAGGTCTTTGTTCAAGAAAAAAAAAATTTTACAATTGCCTTTATGAACTGATGCAAATGAATTTTTTGATTAAGAAATAAAAATCTGCAACCCTACATATGAAAGAGGGCAAGTTTCTGTTCTCACAAATTACAGGAAACAGATAATTTGTTAAAACGATAAATGTAAATAATGTTGTCTTGCCTACCATGCAATTGATGATTATTATCATGTTAGACCAAGTAATTAATTCAAATTGATTTACATAACTTAAAAACTGAGTTTTGAATAGAGGATAAAAAAAATGTGGCAATTGAGATTTCCCTCATATGTTGCTGTTGGTAAAAGGCCAATCAACGCTTTTAGCAATTATTCATTGACCAGCTAGGACACAGAGGCAGTGTTACTTGGACAATGAGAGGTCATCTGTTGTGTATTTATACTTGCTGACATTTGTGTGATAATAATTTTGTTCACAAGGATTCTTGATTCAGTTTTTTTCAACTCTTGTTAAATCCTTTTTAATCACAGCACTATCAGAAGAAGTTTTACTCTGGCATCCCATGGACTGTTTTGAAAAAAGTTATTTGATTATTTGAAAATTCAACAAAAATTTGAAAATACGCTCAGCAAGATATTTTTAAATAGGTTTGTGAGAATAAAAGAAATTTTCGCCAGAAAAAAATCCGATTTTCCTGCAATTGGCAGCAAATCACATTTCGGTTAAGGTGTATGTGTAGCTATGGACCTCCAACGCTACTGAAATCCACGCGAAACTCAAGCGCGTCCATTAAAAGAATAACTTTTCCGTAATTGATGAGTTGAGATTTTCGATGGGGTAGCAAAATTGAAAGCAATTTCCCGCAAAACCAGACGTGAAATCTAATATCGTGCGGAAAATTAAGAAAATATACTGTTATGGTCTTTCTATGCGTCAATAAAACTATAAATCCATTTTCTATCGCAGACATATTTTTTTTTAGTTATTCCAACGAGCGGGCTGTCGTTCGCAGTGTGCGACAAAGTATATATATTTTCCAGGCATGATGCACGAGCAGTGTCACTTTCAAGACAAATCATCGGGCTTTGCATAAGCGCCAATTAAGCAGTCATTTGTGCTAGTTTTTGCAACCAGCTCAACGAAGACGGCACCTTAATTGTATTTATTAGGGAACATGACTTTCCAACCCACGCAACATTAAATGCATTTCTCTGTATTTGCACAGTTGTTGAATACGTCACCGCCTCAAAACAAGAAAATTGTCGTTGCTTCTCTTTGACATATATAAAATGTACCCTCAGGTTTTACTGTTTTAGCGTATAAAGAGACCGGCAAACGTCGAAATAATTTTCAACACAATTTATTGACCTCCAGTTAACGACGGCGAGATAAACATATATCCCACCGGTTTTAAAGATTTATTCAACACGTACAACTGTTTTTTTAAAGTCGTTGGATTTCCTTCGCAGAAGTCCTCAATAAAAAAATCCTGTTTATATATACCAACCAATATTAGCATGTTTTAGTAGTCGGCAGATCCTCGCTTCTCTTTCGAGCTTTTGAAGATCTAAGTATATAAAGAAACAAAATTTGGTTAGATTAAATTTGGCCGGCCATATATCAGAAATTCTGATCTGTACAGGTGGAAAATAAGCTTAAATCGGCTCACCCACTGTGAAGTGATGTTTGGGTTCTCTGGCGTCGAAATATAAAATTTATACCGGTCAAACTTTCAGTCCTTCCGAACATCTGTTTTTCACTCACATGCAGTTTTCCCTGCATTATGTCTTTTCATAGCAAACCCGAAACCCATTCTAATTTTCGCAGAGAATTTCTCCTCACGGTTACAATAACATTATGTAAACACTTCTCTCTACGGCGTTCACTTTCTCGTTGCAATACTTCCCGTCCTCTTTTAAAAGACGCTCCTACAGTAGACATTTTTTAAATAACAACATTGCCATCACATTTATGCGATAGCATCCTAGAGATCAACTTTTTTGCCCTATGATTTGCAGATATTTAAGACAGACATTTGTAAGGACTGAAGTCTCAGATTTCTAACACTGCAGTACGTAGTAGAAGCAATTTTTTCAAGTTTAAAATGACAAGATTGATTTTTGGGAATACATCGATCTACAGTCTATCGAAATTTAGTCCAAAATCACCGCAATAATTCGTTATTATCCTGGCCTACTCCGATCGGTTTTCCTACCTCTCGATGATAATTTCCTAGTGTTGATAATTTTTGCAGCATACTCCACTTTGGTATCCTTATGCACACAGCGTCGAACAATACTGAATGCACCTCTGTGACAAACGACGTTGAACAAAATCAATACAGACAACGCCACCAGTTCAAAACCATCCAACAGAAACACTCACTTTCCCAGTTCTTCTTTCAGTTCATAAGTCTCGTGAAAACCTTGTTTCGAGACTTGTAAAGGAATACCCGCCATGTTTGGAGTTCACTCGACTTTGTTATCCTCTTCAATGATTGATCAATGTTCCAATTTATATCACGTGATCCCCGAAGTCTACTTCTGGAACTCCCGCAGATTTCTTCTTCTCTCGGAAGTAAATCAATCCACTCAAGAACTGGAGTACGCCACGAGCTGGAAACAAAACAATAGACTTCGAATTCATTAAAAATGGGCATTCAAAAACAACAGAAAAGCGATTTGTCAAGTTGGACCGCGAGGAAACCGAGGCTAGTAGGTTAGACACCTGTTTTTAGCCATCAAAGCACTCTGGGAACGTATTCTTCTGTTCTTTCAAAATGGTGGCTGTGTTTGTGTCAGCGTTTCTTCTTGCTTTGGCGGGTGTGATGTTCAACTTTTCAGTCCACAAAATAGATGAAGGTCAGTACAATAGATAACATTGAGATTTAGATAAAGCGTTGGTTGGGCTATTCAAAAATCAAAATGGATAAAGAGGAATAATTTGCGAGGATTGCAAATTATTACTCCCTAAGCTTATATATATATAATATGTATTACAATTTAAAGCTTAAACTGCAGCAACAAGGTACATATTGTTGCAAGCTTAAATTTGTTTTGAAGAATAACTAAATTGAAGTATTTGGTCATACTCCATAATATGGATTTCACTTGTGTTTAGCAAATAGGGGGATAGACCACATTTTCACGGTATCTGTGGAGGGGGGGGGGGGGGGGGGGTCAGCAAACGCGGCTTACTTGAATTACAGTGAGTGTACGGGATTTTGGCCGAATTCAAACCTCTATAACTCTGCTACAAGGCAGCAGGTTTCAAAAGGTTTAAACTATTTTTAGTTATCTTGTTAATATAATTCACTCAGCGGAAGACACAACGTCTGAAAATTGGATATTAGAAATCTCCTCATGTCGCTTCAAGTTTTGCGGGAATTCGCATAATTTGATTGCAAGGTTCTTTGAAATTTACAATTTTCAGTTATGGTCGTTAAGATTGATTCTGATTGCTATACTTCAGTAAAATAATCTGAATAGAAGTGCCTTTTGAGAGGTATTCTCGCTATCCACAATCGTCAGGCCATAAAGGATTTATAATAATTGTTCAAAGTCAGCAAAATTCCCATACAAATCACTGTCATTTCCTGTAAGCCATGTTTTTCCCCCCGACCAATTAATATGGCATCAGAAACAGTGACCATGGCCTTGCCATGGGTATTTTCATGTCGCCAAAATACAAGCAATAGCAATAATCAACCTTGCCTGTTATGCTTGGAACTGTACCTTAAAAGAGCTGTAAGATTAACCCATGGACACCTCAAACGCCCTAGGACGTCTCTAGTTGATGAGTTAGGTTATGGAACAGGCTCGAGGATCATTTCCAAAATTGTGATATTTGGCATACATAAACTATGTGGTCTAGGATTTCTTATGCAGAAAAAAAAATCCCAAATCTCTTTTCACTCCGGAGTTATTGTAAGTTTCCTTTTTTGCGTGACTCATTACGTCACAGTTCAAAGGTGTTGAGCTGTCAACACCACTGGACCACCTGGGAATTTAGGGTGGGAGAATGATTTCCAACAGCGTGTCATGGCAACATTGCATTGCTTGCGTCGCTTGCTTGTGTGCAGTCGTGGTTTTGAATAGAGATAGAAAAGAAAAAAAAGTGAAAAAAGGCTGATTGATGCTCTCGCAAAAAGAAATCACAGTGATAACAATGGGGGTGACAGGCCTACACAACTCCTATCCACATGTTTTAGCCAGCAGTAGAGTTTGGCTCAAACAAATATGTCTTAAATTAAGGATCTGCCCCTTTTGTACGGAACGATCAGGGGATCTTGAAATATTTCGCTAAGTAGCAGTTGTTGCTGGATTAAATGCCATTTTTGCATAAGTATTTGTTCACAAATTCGCCATTGTACCTTAAATGTACAAGGACAGATTATGATAATTTTCACACGCAGCCCACGGAAAAAGATGACTAAAGATGGTTTTCCGCAACGCACCCACGAACCTGTTCCTTAACCTTAAATTGTTAGATAGAGTAAAATCTGTTTCTTAAGTCTCACTCCCAGGGGTCAATGGGCTATTATGAAAGCATTTTGATTGGTTCCTACTTACTGTATAATTGTCTATTAGAGGACACGTGCACAGATGACATTACCATTTTGTCCTCATATCCTTAGTCTACCAAAACAATGATTACGTATTTGATGTAATGTTTCTGTTCATAATATTATTATTTTGTTCAGCAATACATGTACACTGTACATAACCAAAGTCCAACTGTGAGGGCATCAGTGCTCTAAACTGCCACCTGGTATTCCCTATTTTTTGTTTCACATGTACTAGTAAAATTTGTTCTTCTGGA
>NC_090885.1:26456443-26473943 GCF_036669925.1 Montipora capricornis
CAACCGGCGGTATCGGGACCGGGTTGTGGGTGAATGTCCCTGCATCATAAGATAGTTTCCTGGTTGGTTAAGCGAGAGATACTAGATGGTTCAGTGAGACAAATTACCATGATCCCACGCTTAGTCTATTTTGCCATGGGATTTTTGATTCAGTGATAGCATGTTCCCTTGGTTAAAATTGTCCCAAAAGATACATTTAGAACAGCATTCTGGAAGAGTACTTTATCAGTGTCGTAGTATAAACCACTGCCACTCCATTTCACAGCACCCCACCACATTCTCCCTGTGGCTTTGCTGCTTGTTAATTTGCCTCTTGTACCAACAGTACTGTCAGCTACACAGGCTAATAAATTTGATTGCCCGTTCTACACTGAAGCATTTCTCTAGATGTGAAAAAAACTGCCCTCCTCTTCTTCTGCATAATTCTTTTTCGACGGGTGGTCATTAATATTATTGGCATTTTTATTTGCTACATCACCAGAGACTGTCACCTGGCAGACTTTTACGAGTGAATCTTAAAGATTCCAAAATATTAACCAAACCTTTGACGTGTTGGCCTTTTATTGTTGTCAATCCTAATTTTTCCATTTTACTCTGCTGATTTTGACTTGACAGAAGTCTTGCAATGTTTCTTTTTGCTAGGGGGGTGCTTTGCTCTCTTCAACGAGTGGACCTGGATACCACATCATGATTCCATTTCTGACAAGTTTCCGCTCCGTTCAAACCACTTTACAAACTGATGAAGTGAAAAATGTGCCTTGTGGAACAAGGTGCAAGAAAAAAATTGTTTATTATTAATTTGCATTATTATACTACTAATTAATAACTGTTATTACAATTAAGGTTGGAATTAATTTTTACTTTCCATGCATGTTTTATTCAATTGAAAGGGTGGGAGAAAAGGACCCACAGTACATGACTGTATGTTGTGTAGTGGTAAGAATTCCATATTCTCCACCTTAGGATGCATGGTTCAGGGCCTGACTCTGTGGCCATGCATCTGCTTTCAGACATTGCAATAAATTATATTATTATATAAACACCAATGAAATACCAAGTGAGCTTTGGCGCGAAAACATCATAATTATTTGAAATCACACTTGAAAAGATCACTGTTGTTATGGCTACATATAAAAATCGCACCTTTCGATGTCAAAGTGAAATCATTTAGTATTAATTTCATCAATGGTGCTTATGTCCTGAAGAGGCTATTAACAAGGCTGGTCAGCTATTAATTTAAAATAACTTTTAGTAGCTGACCAGTCTCTTTATTGACCTAAATAACTACTCTTGACTATATCAATTAGTGATATTAAGTAATTATTTAATTTTTATCTTGTTGCAGTGGTGGAGTTGTCATTTACTTTGATCGCATTGAAGTTGTTAATATCCTTGAGGCCTCATCAGGTACATCCTTCAGTTTACTAGTTGTTCATTTCTTACATACAGTATAAGAAATGGTACTTTCATTTTTGATTTGAATGTGTTCAACTTGGTAAAATTATTCCCAAAATATTGTACAGGTACTTAATGATGTAGTTCAAAGCATACATGTAAGGTTGTCAAAATAGTAAAATGAGTTTTTTTGGTGGATTCCTCCAGGAGCTGATTTTTTGTTTGATTGGAATTTTGCAGTGTTTGACATAGTGAGGAATTATACAGCAGACTATGATAAGGCACTGATTTTCAACAAAATACATCATGAACTGAATCAGGTATAGTTTTTGTTGCATCTTGTAATATAAGTAGTATAGCACCTCACACAACCTTTGAGAATCAATCTTCATTGAAGTGCTACTATGATGAAGAGAATCAGTTCTCGTTTTTCTTCACATTTCACATTATTTAGTACTTGCATTGAATGCTCAACAGGCAACTTTTTTTGCAGTAACTTCAAGAGGAACTCCACTTACTTGGTGCAGTTCTGACAAAAGATTTTGATCACGGTAATTTTTTGAGGCTTGATTTACTGAACTTTTACAGTAAAGTTCAGTTCAGCCGGGGGTTTCGTTTTAGGCAGGAGGCAGGAGGCCAGACGTTTTGTCCGGTTGTTTACCATTTCGTGTCTCAACTTTTTCCTTTGTTTTCTTTTTGGACTTGGGTATCTCAGGAAGCCATGGGCTGAAGAAGCACAACACAATCACTCACAAAAAATCCTTGAAACTAACAAGAAGTCACATAGCCTTTATAAATTGCTTACCAAATGGAATAATATTATTGATCAGTTGGCATTTCGTAAGTTTTTTTCTCCAATCTCAAGAATGTAAACAGCATTTCTGAGAGTTCATTTATATTTACAGGGGACCCAGGTCTCCTTGAGGGTTCGCTCCCAAGGCACTTGCAATCGACTTACAACTGAAAATAACCAACCATGTCTGGTAATTTCATGATCAAATCCGGTAGTTTGAAAACTACGTGTACTGAAAACACTGGCTGGTTCAGCTGAATCTTTAATAAATGACCTTTTTCTCTTTTTTGTAGTTTTGTAGTGCACATCCCCTTCAGGAAGTTTACATAGATCTGTTTGGTGAGTTTGTTGGCCTTTCTTTCTTTATTAAGACAGTGAATGCATAGCAGCACAAAGGCCAATGGTATTTTATTTCACTCTTAGAGGGAAATGGTTAAATCCTGAAGTGCATCATAGTGGAAAAGTTAATAATAAAGATACAAATATAGAATTATAATAATTGGGCTAATCACTTAAAATTCAACAAAGGGTGTTTGCAAATCGTACAACTTTACATTATGTTTCTTTGTGTTTTGTATTATTTTCGTTAGATCAAATTGATGAAAATTTACGTACAGCTTTACAACAAGATTTGCTTGCTATGGCTCCTGGTTTGAGAGTTCAGGTTTTGTATGGCTTATAATGTCTTCTACATTGTATTCTGGTACATATAGCTCTAGTACATCTAGTAAGGTTCTTGCGTACATGTATTAAATTTATTACCCTATGTGTTAGTTGAAGAAAAGTCTCATCAGTGATACATGTACATGTAAAAAGAAATTGCTGGTTCAAGCATTTTGGAACATTCATTGGAATACCAATCAGGGCTTCTGATATTTCTGATGCGGTCCCATTTCAGGTACATGTAAATCTGCAAAATGCCACAAAATTCACAGAAACATACATGTGCATGTGAAATACCGTGAAATTCGCCAGAAATCGTGGTACATCAGGATAAAATAAGTTTTTTAAGACTTATCTTCAAGTTGGCTGTTTGGGCTGTGTACTTACCATAAACTTGCATATTTTTCTTGAACTCTATCACTGCAATGAGTAAACAACTGATTATAACATCCCAAAAATGCCAGGCGTTCTTTGAATAGATTCATTTTGTGAAAAACAGGGCATGCAGGTGCCATATGATGTAAAAAGCTTTGCCAATTGACACATCTTTTGAGGGCATTGTAATTGTTGAAAGAGCAAATGATGGTCTCTGTGAAAAAGAACCTTGTGATCAAACAAATAGCAGGCTGCACTGCTTAACGCTTACATTTTCCTGTAAAATTGCTGGCCAGTTTTAGAAAGGCAACGTTGATAAGTAGTCTGTGTTTCTGTTGCTTTTGTTATTGCATAGGCTAAAGCTCATCAGTTTCCCAAATAAATTGGCAAAATTGCTGCCTGTTTTCATTAAAATGTTCCTTAGATCAGCATGAAACTGATTGCTTTCCAGTGAAATTAGCTCAGGGAATCTTTTTCCTTGAATTTTTCTCAGACAACCCTGCTAAATTTGCATTTTTGTTTTGCAACCTATCAGAAGCCCCGTATTTTGTTTAGGAGTACTTACATGTAGTCTATCATTCAAAGAATTTTTTCTTCATTGTCCTGCATGTTTTCTTGAAGGATAGAGGAATTGTTTGTTTTTGGAATTTGAGGATTGTAACGGTAAGTTGTTCTTGCTTTTTCTTTTGTGAAGGCTGTACGCGTCACCAAGCCGAAGATACCTGAGAGCATTCGACGCAACTATGAGGCAATGTAAGTGAAAGAGAATCTTTAACAAGCTACTCAAACAAAGTCCAATTTAATGGCCAGATTGATGTAATAATAATAATAATACCGTAATAATAATTATTATTATTATGATGGCTTATAAGTACTGTAGTACTTCCACCAAGTAGCTCTACGCCTACAGTGCACATGTACTAATTACTGTACAGTTATCCAGTCAACTCAAATAAACTGAATTCAAACATAAGTCTTTGAGGAGAGGAGAAAACTGAAGTACCCAGAGAAAGATCACTCATAGCTGGGTAGAGATCCATCAAATTCAACCTAAATTTATGATCAGTGCCGTTTCTGGGAAGCGAGTGCTCTTGCCACTGTGCCAGCCATGCTCCCTTAAGTGTCCAGAAATGCCCTAAATGGGCTTATTTAGATAAGCATCACAAAATGTCATCTTTCCCCTCTCCTCAGCTCCAACATTGCATCATCTTGATAGTTACATGATTGTGCATGTATATACATGTATGTATACTGGTGATAAAGGACATATCGAGTGACCTGTGAAAAGTGACCTGAACAAAAAATGCCACAAAAATGTCCCCCAAACTGTGCTCCTCATTAAGTAAAGATAAAGAGTCAATACAGATACTAAAAGCCCAGACTAAAGATAGCCCTTTCTCTTGTTCTAACGTTGTTATAATTATGATAATATTATATTGTAGTTTACTATTGGACTTAATGAAACTATTCACTATGTTCATTAAAGTTCAGCTTGCGTGAACATTTTTGAAGTGAGAACCTCCTTCAAGTAGATACATGCTTTGCTCCTTTGCTTTTACCTCCTACAGCTTGAAGACCCTTTGTGTTCTAAGAATGGCCAAAGACTTGAAAGGGGGTTTTGTTAATCGCTGGTTCAACCATCGCACGAAAAGCACAAAATTAGATGATGCCCAATTTTGACATCCAACACGATGTGTCCCTTTAAGTCTAAGCCTTTGCTACCTGTTTCCAACAATAAAGTAAGGGTAAAAGTTAGCGTTAGTTTTAGCTTATTGTAAATGCAGCTGCTTATATTTGCTTGAGGAACAACATTTGGGGGACACTTGATGACTTTAATTGTCTTTGTCCCAAGAGACGAGTGATGTTGGATTTGGGGAAAAGAGTTCCAAAGGGGACACTTCATGACCCTTTTTGAAATCTGTGTGCTTCTAATTACGTGTATCTCTCCTGGTTAACAACATCTATTGTAGGTCCACTAAAAAACTGTCTGTCTGTTTTAACCCTCTCCCGCCTAAAAGTGACACTTGTAGATTTTACTGTCTTACACCAGGCCTCGATTGTTCAAAAGGTGGATAATGGTATCGACTGGATAAAACACTATCCAGCAGATAAACAATAGGAAAACCAATTTAGTTATCCAGTAGATAGTGATTTATCCAGTGGATAACGCTATCCACCCTTCGAACAACTGGGGCCAGATGATTTTACTCGTCAATGGAGCCGCTTCATGGGTGAGAGGATTAACAATATCTACACTGAAGCTGCGCTAAAAGACTATAGCCCCCTCTTAGTTAAGTCAGAAGCTCAAACATGACCATGAAGCGTTTAACTCTGGTTCAGAGCTGGGGGTTTTTTAGTCTAAAAATTTTCCTTTATTGTACAGTTTTTAATATGGCTCTTGCATTTTCCTGTGCGTGCAGCTTCCATCTTATTTTTGTCCATATTTGGGCATAAAATCCCCAGTTTTGTTCCAAGGAAAAGAGTCATTTGCTTCGGATTAAGGCCATTAAGAGTTTTTTTTCCCAAACAACCGATCTAGTGGTATTTATCATTTTCAGTAATGCACAATAGATCTACATTTAGTTCTGGACAAACAGTGAATTTTTACCACTGCAAAATTAATGTCTACGGTAGGAGAAAAAAGTTAATTTACTGGATAAGAAGCAAATTAATACCCTGAGAATATTGTCTTGTTTATGAAGAAGGTTATGTCTAACCAAGGGACCATGGAGTTTTTTTGTTAATTGAATTAGTAGTAACTGTTTTTGTGCCTGATTGATGGATCTCAAAAAATGCAGGGAGGGGGAGAAGACCAAACTGTTAATTGCACAGCAAAAGCAAAAGGTGATTGAGAAAGAGGCAGAGACAGAGCGGAAGAAGGCTGTTATTGGTGAGTATAGCTAATTCAATTATGGTCACCGGGGGGGATATGATATTTCAGCACTTTATACCTGGATTTTGTTTTCTGAAGGCTCTTCTTCTAATTAATAATAATAGTACATGTAATTTAAGGCTTTATCAATAATTATTGTATTATATAATTATAAATATTTTTTGATTTTGACAAAATTTACACCTTAGATTAATTTGGTGCAAACAGAATAATACTCTACCTGCTGGTGAGCCAATGGTGACAATCGGTGTCTTTCTAATGCCCCATTTTTGGTGATTCCTATCACTGACAGTTGTTTTCCAAAAAAAAAAAAGAAAAAAATTAATACAGGCATAAGTTCAGCTTTTAGTATACTGCAAAGAAATAATTGAAATTGTCACAAGTGACGTTGTTGAATTCTGAATGTATATTTGCTGTTGTTTGTGTGTGTATGCTGTTGTTGCAAATGGACTTTATGTGTTGATCATTGTATTCATGTTTTTCTTACGATTTCTTAATATTTATTTCGGATCCTAGTAATAATGATTATTAAGACTTTTGGAAGTTTTTAACTACAAGCTCTTTATAAGGCTTCATTTGCTATTCCTTTTGCATTAAATTAATGTACATGTAACACGCAATTGAAGACGCAGTATTAGTGGGAGGAAAAAAGCTGGGGATAAAGTGTCGTCCAGGACCCGAGTGCCCCCTGCCACTGCGAGGCCAGTCACTGGGGCTAGGGTAGTGTCAGCGAGTGGCATACACTTATCCTTAAACCAGTTCTAATAAAAATGACAAACTACATATATATATAGATATTATATATATGCGGCAACAGTGTATCAGTAGAAGATGAGCCACCGTTAAGAACTACCAATAGTAATATGAGGGGATAACCCTATTAGGTCATATGGGAGGGAAAAAGCTCACTTCACGGTCAGAATAAATTGAGGGTTTCTCGGACAAAATGTGCACATAGCAAGCCGCAACAACTTTGATTGGGTGCAAAGCACACAAACAAACAGCTGATGCCATCAGTAAGGTACAGAGGTCAATTGAGCTAGATATTAACTACAGTTTATGCTAAAGCAGAAATAGCCATTATGGAAATTCTAACAATGAAAAAAAAAATATGTTCACTTTTGCCACTCTGTTTTTCTTTAGAGGCTGAAAAGGCTGCTCAGGTTTCAAAGATTCAATTTGATCAGAAAATTATGGAGAAAGAAAGCCAGAAAAAAATGTCTGAGATTGAAGGTGGGTAGCATACCATTTGCAATTCCACCATTTTTGTCAGTTCTCCAAAGGGATGAAAAATGGAGTATTTTTTAACATGCCTGTTGCAACGTGTATATTGAGACAATTCTAGGCAATGTTGGCCACTCAAGTTGACAGCCTTGTCGAACCTTTAAGCTTATCCAATCCTGGACAAAAACAACATTAGATATTTCGTACAGTACACTGTATTTTCCTGCCTTGTGGACCATAACCTCTGGAGGCAGTGTGCCCCAGGGGTAAGGCGCTTGCCGTGAGATCCAGAGATCCCGGGTTCAAGAACCGCTCTAACCACTTATTGAATTTGATCGCGGTAGTCCCTGGTTCAACTTCTCGGCCGCACTTGTTTTGAAATATCCAACTGGTTTTCCTCCGGCCAGTTGTGATTCTTAACAGTTGGTTTTGTTGTTCTGTTCGGTTCTGTTGCTTCGTTGACTGTGTTTCATTGACCCTGAAAAGCCCCCACGGGAGAGCGGTCGCACTTGTTTTGAACATGCGGATGTGCATGCTCCCTTCTCCCGCTTCGCCCAAAGCAATGTTGCTCAGCATGTACTTTAAGATGTGGACAGGATTATCTGTAACACACCTTCAGTGAAGTATGGCCAAAAATACATTAGTGTTTGATTCAGAATCTTCTGCTTTCTCCCCACATTTGTACACACAAGATTATTATTTATTTTTAACCTCTATGGATTGATCAACCTTTGATTTCCAGTGTGACGTTGTTGTGAGATTGCTCACAAATCGGTCATTTTCGTAAGATACTTCTCAGTGATGTATTTATCAATAGATTCTGTTCATTTGGCTAAGATGAAAGCAAGAGCTGATGCAGAATACTACACTGCCATGAAACTTGCAGAGGCAAACAAGGTATAGTTTTACTGGATACAAGTCGTGCAACCGATCGAGAGGTTGAGCAGCAACTATTTCTGCAAATGTCCTTGGGAAGGACATTTAAATCCTTTTTTCAACATGAATGAAGGAATGGTTTCATAGACGTGTACTCTTGACGACTGGAAGGATACATGGTCTCTCTATACAGGTTGCCCTCCAGTGTTTATTTTTCTCACGGAAGGATTACGTTTTTGCAAACGTTGGCCGTGTAGCACATATTTGAACAGACTTAACTGATTAGAGTGTAATGTGAAGTGCTAGTTTCTTACCCCATATGAACCATGTGAGCGTTAGCCTTACTAATGGAAATGGGCCCACACAAGGACAGACAAAAAGTCTGACCAGGGTGGAAATTGAACCTCACTTATGGTGTATTCAAATCCTCTGCCAATGCAAGTGTCCTATCTGCAGCGCTGCTTGCCTCTTGGATACCACCTTCAGTAGGTACTTGTCCTTCCAGTAGAGCCTCAGTTTTTCTAAAGGAAAACAGTCCTCTTTATCTGACCAAAGAACTGCTAATTTTTGGCCTTTATCAGCCTTTATTTCAACATGTATTTCGCACTTTTGATTTATCACAGTTCCTTTTTGTTGTAGCTAAAATTGACGCCAGAGTACTTGGAACAAATGAAATTCAACGCTATCGCGTCGAACACCAAGATCTTCTTTGGTCCAAGCATCCCTAGTGTATTTGTGGACAGCAACGTGTTATCAAGTGTAAATTCAGCTCGCAAAGGTCAGCCAGGCCAGGTAGGCTTGGTAATAAATGTTATTTTTGTTATTTTTCTCTGAAGCCTCAGCATCCTACCGGGTAGATTTATTTATAGAACGCCTCCCTTTGGGGGATCCAGCACGCACCTGTTGTAAAAGCTAATCAAAACAGAGCTATCTCAGCGTCAAGGGAAATATGATACTTTTCGCGGGAAAAAAACCTGTTCCTTAAAATAAATCTACTCTGGAAAGGGTTGACTTACAGAATAAGTGGTGGAGCTGGAGGCTCCTCTTCGTGAGATCGAACCAATAACTTTAATTTGGTTTTATCAACGGAGTTGATTCGCTCTGACGAAGGGCTAACGCTCGAAACGTCAGCTTTTAGAATCTCTGTACGGTGGTCAATTTACATTATCAACTCTGTTGATAAAACCACATTTTTGTATACTACTTCCCCACCGACGCAGCACCACAGCTTCTACAGAAACTATCCCCTTCATTCCAACCAATAACTTGAAGCCTGGTTCACACGTACGACGCAAATTCAGATGCAAACGCAAGGAAATACACGTGTGAACTACGTTAGCGCAAATGTAAGCGCAGACGCAAGAAAATGGGAAATTGTTTTGCATTTGCGCTAGCGTTTGCATTTCACACGTGTTAACCGGAGAAATGCAAACGGAAGCGCAAACGCAAGGTAAAAAAAGACACAGGTTCATTCTCGTCCACCACCTTGGAAAAAGGACTTGAACTGCGCCTGCGTGTCTTACTTCTCTTGCGTGTGCGTTGGACTTGTGAAGTTCGTTTGCATTTGCATTCACATTTACGTTTGAGTTTGCGTTTGCATTTGCATTTGCATTTGCATTTGCATTTGCGTTTGTGTTTACATTTGCGTTTGCGTTTGCGTTTGCGTTTGCATTTGAGTTTGCATTTGCTTTTGCATTTGCGTTTGCATTTGCGTCGTACGTGTGAACCAGTCTTTAGCCTGTCACAGCAACTGAACGAGAGCATGCACATAAACCAATGTGTAAGAATTAGTTTTGATTCTTATTGGTCAAAAGGAAATGTCGCGAGGAGTGTGACTCATTGGCCGTTTTATACCAGCGACGCATAATTCGTCTGGGACGAACTTGGCTAAACTTTTTTTCTGCGTCTGTTAATTGCTGCCGCAGTGAGTGAGCCTGAAGCGAACGAACGAGGCAGCTCTCTAGTCGGGAGAAGAACACATTTTCTTCGAAACGCAAGGGATTGCGGTTACAGTAAGAACAAAGGTGTAACAAATTGTGGTTATGCGCGAATGGAGGAACGAAGATGCGCGCTATGATCTTGTTACAATTTTGCTTCTCGTATCCTCAAACTATAGATTCACTGTCACGCAACAAAAAAATAAATTCGAATCGATCAACGATCTTGTTGTAGGAAACAAATCTTTTAACCTCCTCTCAAATTCTCAGGTCGAAGCGTTTCACGCAAAGTTTTGTATGGAGACTCCATGTGGTCAACGAAAAGATCTGGAGTTCACTTTGCGATGAAAGTGCTTACTTTTCGCTCATGAGATAAAATACATGTGTATGAACACATTTCTTAATGTACTTGAAAGGCTCAAACTGTTGAGATTCACAGGGACTGACATTTCTTTCAACCAAATAGCTTTGTATCATGGTGTCACACAAGGGAACAATTCGGAAATAATGCTGTATTTTCGAAAAGAAAGACGTCACGGGACTGGAAACTTCAGGAAAGGTTTATTTCTAGAACATTTTCAACCTCCTTTAGATAAAAATTCAGAAGACCTTGGGATTTTGATCTTAGAATTTGATGACGTCACTATGAAAACCATCTATTGTTTTCTCCCTTCTCTCCACTGGGGTCCAGAAGGAGGTCCAATTTAGGGTCCACGTTTTGTACCGTCCCTGCTCAAGACCTATTAAAATCTCCCTTCAATAGACCCAATGCATAAATGGCGGCCAAAAAATATTCTTTTGTTTATGTGCTAATTAGCCTCACTAGCCTCGTTTGCATGGACAAAATATAAAAGAAATGTTGCTTGAGAGCGAGGCTAGTGAGTCTCATTAGCACATAAACAAAAGAATACATTTTTGGCCGCCATTTATGCATTCGGTCAATTCCACGCACGAACCGTCAATAAATTGCAAGCACAGTTGAACATCCTCGTTCCCCTTCGGCAGCATTTCTATCATTTAGGTAAACTACAGTATAGTATAAAGAGGGGCACAAGACGCATAATGCGTCTCGATAAACAACAATAAAAGCAAGGTGACACACGCTAACACCAACCCGGTGTGGCCAACACATCACGCATGCGCACAACCATTTCACCCGGTCAATTAGCAGCCATGGACAGCTGTTTCGTGCTTTTGGGCCTCATCAGCATGGCGTAGCTAACATACCAGGCGGGGGTGTTTAGCACCCCTTTAAGTGGTATGTTAGCTACGCCATGCAGATGAGGCCCAAAAGCACGAAACAGCTGTCCATGGCTGCTAATTGACCGGGTGAAATGGTTGTGCGCATGCGTGATTTGTTGGCCACACCGGGTTGGTGTTAGCGTGTGTCACCTTGCTTTTATTGTTGTCTCGATAAACTATCCACTACAGTACGTTTTCGAACACGCACTAACTTAACTGGATAGTGCGTCCAGGCGCATTGTGCGTCTTGTGCCCGTGCGTCGTTATACTTACTAGACGAATTTAACAGACGCAGAAAAAACGTTTGCCCAAGTTCGTCCCAGACGGATTACACTTTTTAGGATGCAAGTCAGTTCGTTCGATCGACAAAAGTCGATTCGATCGAAGACTGTACTATTTATCAAATCTGTTTGAAAATATTCCCTCATACAGTTAACTTCGGAGTTGTGGAAAACACATTCTTCAAGGAACATGACCGCCAGCCGTCTGTTTCCATATTTGGTATATCGCTAAACGCCAAGGCGCTAGGATAGACTCCAGTCTTCTTCTATGCATGCCGATAATTTTCTCATTGAAACTGACAACACTTGTTCGTTTCATCATGGTAATAAAATCTTATACCCCCTGTTTCAGTGTACGCACGTGATAGCGAATAGCTAATTGAGCATTGTCGATCAGGAACGCCGAGAAAGAAATGCCGGCAACAAAGATATCAATTGAACACCGCGTTTCCGCGTCGCGCATATTACTTCGAGCAAAAAATTACACAACACAAGAACTTTTATTATCTATACGCTATCAAAACTGTAGTTTTTATTAACATTTACTCTTCGATCGAACTGACTCTTGCCTTCGATCGAACTGACTTTTGGTTTCGATCGAAACGAACATCGATCGAAACGACTTTCGATCGAAACGACCGGTTACCCACTTTTTATATAGCTCGTTCCGTCTTAACACTAGACGGATAGCATGAAAGACGCATAATTCCGGCGGCTGGAAGGATTATGCGTCTCTAGAAAAAAACGTCCATTCGGTAATAGGGAGCTTACATGTAAGAACGAGACGTTTCAATCACAGAGGGAAGTAGGTACATGAAGTCAGTGAACATTTCGCATGCTCAGACGGTAGAGTGTAGTAAATGTTGCCTTCGAACAATTTACTTCATTTGGTTTTTCTTAAATTCGATGATAAATAGTGGACAGTAGTGGACTTAAAGATGGCTCCGTTGAAATATAACTTCTGCACCGTCCGCTTTCTCGCTCTGATCGATCATTGTTTCTAGGTTTTTCAATATGTCGTAGAGACACCTTTTCCATTACGCAGGGCTCGAAATTGCGACCAATACGGTCGCATTTGCGACTAAATTTTTCCCTTTGCGACTAAAATATCTGGAGAAGTCGCAAATTTGCGACTTGTTGTCACCTTCGCTCTTTCGAAACAAAAGGGTTAACAGTTGCCACTTTGCTGCTACTTTTGCTAAAATAAACAAATAAATAAATAAATGACAAAATTATTTTGTTTCTCGTTGTGAATTTTCTCTGAAGGTAGCGTAATTGTATGGTAATTTAGCTGCGATGTTACGTGCACAGCTCCATTCCTTCGATCATTCGCCATTTTCAGCAGTTTCTTTACACACAAGTACTACAGGCTCATATTTTTCTGCTAAACCGCTGACAACACAATGCAGCGCGGCGATTTTGCGACTAAAATTTGCGAAATTGCGACTAAATTTTGGTATCTTATCGCAAAATGCGACTGGATTTTTTCGTTAATTTCGAGCCCTGTAATACGATTTCTTTTTTGTGGTCTTTTGCTTCAAGACACATATGTTCCGCACTGCAACCAAATAAATCGATGAAAAAATTCGAAAAAGATAACTAGCGCGTGACAAAATGACTGCGTGATGCGTAGAACGTATGTGCAATAACAGTAGCTGGCACCGTCTTAAGAGTCACGTTTTAGGCAAACGGCCGTCCGGTTGATTGTTTATGGTTTCATTGCTTTTCTTTTTTTTAGAAAACAAGCGAAAGTGAAGATGAATGACAAGACTTCTTAATTACCTGCCAATGAAACGCCGAAATTATGTCCATACATTCGTTCCAAATCAAGCTGGAGTGAGGAAATCCATTTGGTGCACCTCACGAAATCAGATGTCCTGAAAGCACGAATTTCATCCTAATTGGTTCCAATGCACTTCTGCATTAGCATTGCGTCCCCGTGAAGTGATCACATCAGTTTTTTAATATCCTAGTCAAAACAAGTTAATTCGCAAGGGGTATTGTTGAAAGAACGTAGATGCTGATCACTGCTGGGGACCAAACGTCTTAGATGGTGTTTAATTTGGATCGTTTACAAATTAAGGTGGCTTACTACAATTTTCCCAAGAAAAAGATCAAGATTTTGAAATCTGTGAAATCAAAGCAACAGGGTGTCTCTAATGAAGTGTTAAGGTCTGGCCAAACGCTTGCAACATTGTTGGGCACAACATCTTGCATAGCGTTTGGCCACTCTGTTGCGATATGTTGCAACATGTTGGATGATGTTGGATCAAATTGGAAAGCGGTCAAATTTTTCGTGCAATATTTTGAATGTTGGATGATGTTGTACTCGTTTGGCCACGTTCACGCAACATTGTTGCACTAGGGCATGCGCGCTAGGTCCACTTGTTGCACGCCAAGGGACTGGTGCACATGAACATTGACATGTTGCGTGCATTTGACCAGCCCGTTCAATACCTGCCGCAACATCATACAACAATGTTGCAAGATGTTGCGTTGAAATGTTGCGAGCGTTCGGCCAGGCCTTTAGTCACTGCAATTGCTGTAAAGTGTAAATTTAACAATCTAACAATTAAATGCAAATCAGAGGAAAGTGCTAAATAGAGTGACCGAGTTCCTAGTGTGGGGACTGGGAACTAGGCATTTCAAAGGCCTTTTTCTCAAAAACTAGCCGTACGACCCCACCTTAAAATTTCAGGATTTCCTTAGCGAGAAAAACCTGTCAGACAGGTTTTTACGCAAATGGCGAAAAGTCGATTTTCTTCTATTTTGATAATAACTGAAAAACTGTCTGATAGAATTGTTTTTTTAATGTTTACGGTTTCGTCTTCATATTGTTTACTAATTCCCAAAATTTCAACCCTGGTCGTGCGACTAGGTTTTGAGAATAACGCCTTTGAAATGTCTAGTTTCCAGTTCCCCCTCTAGTAGCTCGGTCACTATATTTAGCATATTCCTCTGATTTGCATTTATTTGTCAGGTGAAATTACATTTTACATCAATTGCAGTGACTAACACTTCAGAAGAGACATCCTGTTTCTCTAATGAAATATTTCACAGATTTCAAAATCTTGACCTTTTTCTTCGGAAAACTGTAGTACGCCACCTTAATCACATTTGTGATAGGCAGCATATTAAATGAACTTGAAATTAAGTGTTCTTATCCTTATCATTATAGATAACAAGTTTGTATTACGTAAGGCATTTTTCTACCTTTTTCAAGATAACAAAATTCTCCGAGTATGCCCTTCTATTTTATTTCAATAACATCTTAATTGATGCTCAAAAACGAAGTGTATGAACGGCTTAGAATTAGCAGTTCTCAATGTCTTGGCCTGTACAATATTGAGAAGAAAGTGAGAGATTGTATGTGCCAATATTTTAACCAAGTACAGTTTTTAATTTTGTCACACGATCTCTTCTCCTCTGATACTCTTTGATTGCCTTTTCCATTTCAAATTTATCCTTGCTTTCTAAAACTGGCGTTGTGGTCCGATTTACAGACGTTTTTACGTGGAAAGGATACTACGCTTTTAATGGCTATTGCCATTAATTATAACCGATTCCAAAAGCTTCTTTTCAACCCTTCACCCGGAAACGGCCCCCATTCTCGAGTAAAATCGTCTGGCGTTAGACAGAGTAAAATCTGTAATTATCACTGACTTACGATGCATGGAACGTGCGAGTAAGTTTTACTTTAATCTGCGATTGGTTGAGAATGTGGCACGAACGATTTAAGTCCGCAGTCATCAGTAAACACACACATCTGAAAAGTACTTTTATGTAAGGCAAGTACATGATGTCAAACCTTGAGAAAAGTGCGTTAAAGAGGACGCCATGCATTGTTGTGTTTGGACTCGTTGATACCAGAGGGAAAGCGCGGGTGTCGTTTTGTGGCTAGCTAACGTGAATACCCCGTCAATTCTGGAGAGTTCAGTAACGCAAAAAATCCCTAGTATTTATTAAGGGTCATCAAATATATTTTCATTAGTTTTATTTGCATTGCATTTATAACATATATACTGTACTGACAAAGGACATACTAATAAACAAAATTGTGACATCAAGATGAAAACAAAGAAAAGCTTGAAATAAAAGTTGGAAAGATCATTGCAGTGAGTGATAGGTACGTAAATCCTTCTCATAATAGGGAGTTTAAGCAAAGACGACGGCTACGGCAACGAAAACGTCTTTCCAAGATATAAGTTAACTCTATCGCAAGTATTTCGCGATTATTCCGTCTTGTTCACCTTGTATAATAAGAGCGAATTATCCTGTAACTGGATGGGTACGAACGCTTTTAAAGTCAAAACAGACAATGAATGCTTTCGTTGTAATATGCTCACATTGTCGTCAAAACCTAAAATTTGGTGATTTCACGTCGTTGTTTTGTGGAGTACGGTCGGAAATTCGTGTTGCACGTGCAGCACGAGTATTTCTCCTTTTTTAACCAATAATATTCTTGCTTCGTGGCGTTGCCGTAGCCGTAGCCGTAGCCGTAGCCGTAGCCGTCGTCTTTGCTTAAACTCTCTAATTTCAATGAAATGTCAGTCAGACTGATATTGAGAATGAAGAATATTATCATCTTAAGAGGTGTGATCTTGTTAAAACGCCAAATTCTCATGACTACTCAACAAAGAAATCCATGATACTAGTAAGGAGAAAGAACGTTTCCACCGTAGGAATGAAAGGGTTAAGCACTCTGGAATTGCAAAGAAAGCCCGAAAAAAATCCAGGCATGAAAAGCGTTTTTGTTTTCCAAGAAAAAGGGTAATATATACTGGGGAAAGGTCAATCGTCGCGTTTACGGCAAACGTTCGGCTCAAATTTGCGTTTTATCGAAGAAACTTGATTGATTTTAGTGCTTTTCGTGCATGTTATCGACAGATTTTAGGCAACTTCTTCAAAATGAGAGAGGGAGAAATGTCAAGTAGCCGCCTGCCGGGTAAAATCTTTCTAATGATGAAAAAAGTTCTTTAACAACTTTTACGCTATCTGTTCACAAGTGGTTGATGTCTTTGAGCAACCCTCAAGAGTTCAGTTAGGCGGACGGTCCTTATGCCTTGCCGAATGTTAAAATGCTTTCAGTTTTCGTTTCCTTCCACAGACCACTTGCAAATATTGACCAACGAAAGCCCTGAATAAAGAATCAGAAAAATGTTGACTCGGATAGAATTTAAATGATTTGTTGTAAGCACGGTTTGTTTGTTTGGATTAAAATTCTTTATTTTTGTAAATTTTCCTAAATTAAGCTAAAATCCGTTTAAGGATTCGAGTGTGACCAAAGAAAGTTAGCTAAAATTAGCCCTCCCCCGCCCGGCCCCGCCCCGCCAGGGTTTTCTTATCCCTCCATATTAGAGGGAGCAAAGGAATAGATCCAGGGGGTAGGGAGAGATCTTGGAAAGGGTGTTTTGCAATTTCAGAGTAATTGTAACGATCTATTTCAGGGCTTAACCTTGGTAACTGTGCCAAGAAAACATTTTTCTGTCGCTTAAAGATGATTCCTTTGAGTGGACTGTGGCATAGTGGCATAGGTTCGTGTGAAACACGCAGGCTGAGTACATTTCAAGTTTACAAACCGCCAATGGATCCGTACCACATTCTTTAGCCGTGTTTTTTGATCTTATCGATTGGAATCGCATTTTCTGGAACTAGTTTCAGGGCTCGAAATAACGGCCGGTCAACGGACGATATCCGAACTGATTTGGGAGTTGACCGGTCAACCTCTCGTCTTGCCGGTCATTTTGACCGGTCACATTTGATCGTTTTGAAAATGAAATAAACTAAAATTTCCATGCTGTTCAGTTGTTTCAGTTGTAGC
>NC_090885.1:26478943-26483943 GCF_036669925.1 Montipora capricornis
ACTATGATATTCCTATTTTTCACGTTGCCATGTTACCACCAATAGCGTAGCTCCTACTCTACTGAAAAAAACCTACACATAACCCACAATTCCTCGATTCGCTCTGACGAAGGGCTAACGCTCGAAAGGTCAACTTTAAGAATCTCTGTACGGTGGCCAATTTACATTATCAAATTTTTGTATATTGTACATAACTTCGTGTGGCAATTCACAATCTCTCCTTTAAAGACTGCAAGCTCTGGTTTCTCGGGCTCTATCTCACGTGACTCCTACGTTCCTGACCAATGACTCATAGAATTCTAATCAAACTTCACCTTACAGGTAAGCCTCGTTTAATTTTCTAACTTTTGGCTACGATTTTCCCTCGACTCACCATCCACACACACATAAACAGTATTCTCCGCCCCCTGCTACCTACTGATTAATTAATGAATGTTTTAGTTAGTGGAGAGAAACCCCTTCTTGTTAGGAGGATTCTTCTATCAACACCAATTGGGAAAGCCATAAAGGTTAACTGCTGCCTCATGTCTTGCTATTAGATAACCACGGGTTAATACATATACAAAAGGAAAACACCGACGCTGAAAACGACCAAAATCTCCCTGAAAATCGCTTAAAGCGTTACAAAAACCACACAGAAGAGAAAAGCCTCACAAATAAAACGAGGTAATACGTTTTTATTCAAAATTTCGCTCATATTTTTCACTTTCAAATACAGTTATTTTCTTTTTGCTGATTCAGTGATTTCGTAAGTTTGGGGAATCTTTGGTGCAATTTGAAACGAGATGCTTCTGTGAAGCATACACTGGGTTGCCTGTGGTACGTGCTACAGAAAATCAGAAGGCACTGAATTGTGTGGTATTGAAATACAGCATTCCAGTCTCTGAAGAATAACAAATAAAAGAGAAGCGAGAAACATTGGCTTCTGGGCTGACATGTTGATAATTTTCAAGTTCCCTCACAACTTCTTTTTACCACAAGTGTGCCCTCTGAGCATCTGAAGGCTTTCTAATACTAAAGTTCACTGAAGTTAAGCCCTGCCGGGCGGGGTTAGTGTTTGGATGGGAGACCAAAATAACGTACCCCTCCTAAAAAAGAAGCATCGGACCGAAAATACTATTAACTCTAACAAATGCGAACTCAGCAAGGTACAGATCTTTTTAGCTTGCTTTATGCAAAACAAATATTGATGAAAAAGCAAATAACTATCGATACACAGTTTTCAGAAACCGGACGGTCGATCGAGAATAAAATATTTACGACATCAAAACAACATTAATTTTGAACCGTGAATATAGAATATAAAAAGTTACGATCAGCGACAAACATTTTGGGAGATTTTTGCTACGTTCAAGTAAATTGCAAAATCGAAAGTGACTTGGCCGGAATTCAGCGGGCGCCGTGATTAAGTTACCGCTGTATGTTTACTCGCCAAACAGTGAAGCATCTGTGTCAAATGATGGCAAGATACCGGGTTTTTGTAAGTTTCTTTTTCTGTCAAGTGTTATAAAGTTTGACAATGAAATGAGCGAAGTCAAAACAAAGATCACAATCGCCCAACTCTTATTTATGCAAAGTCAAAATTTACTCTCCAAGACACGTACGACGTTATTTATCACCAGGTAATTCCATCATTTTGGAAATAGCAGCTACTTTATTATTCATCTGCGTCACAAGTTTTCACTGATTTTGGGGCTCATTTTGTTGAAACTCAAGCACGCTTCCAACAGGCCTGTGAACCCTTCCTGCTTACAGAGCAATACTAAAAAACTTCTCCCATATCACATTTCAACCTTAAGCTCGAAAATTCAATACACAACATGATATTATAATTCACAAAGGCAGAAAATACCACAGAATCCTTTTCCAGCGAAAATTTTATTGAAACAAACAACATATTTGCTCTTAGAGGCGAAAACCTCTTCCTATTTCATTGCGTGCGTGAAGACAAGAAACTCAATTGTGTCAAATTACCATGTACTTCAGGTAAATACTGCTCACTTTGATTTCGTCTCGACGGGCGATAGATTGTTGTCGAGGTCCAGCACTCGTCGCTTTTGAGATTCATGCCTAGTTTATCCAACTGACTTTCCATTATTGAGCTCCATAAGGGTATATTTTGTTTAAGGATCCACTAAAACGCCATTCGCGTTGCATGACTTTCGACGCCATTGCAGGCTAAGTTAATGATTCTACTGTGTCCACCAGAGAAATCTACGCAGTTCCACTACCCTCTCGATCCTAAGAAAATACGCCCAGAAGGCTCTATACACAAAGACACCACTTACCAGGGGAGTGACAGGCAAGACTTTTACCGACACGGAAAAAAAAAAAACTAAAAAAAAGAAAAAAAAGAAAACAAACAAACTAAACGAAGACCTCGACTGGGTTTGCCTTATAAGGCAACCCAGTAATAAATAAGCACTTGTAAATGTTTTCAAAGACCACAATTTGCACTCGCCCTGCCGGGCTCGTGCATTTTTGGTCGTCCTTGCAAAAATGTACTCGTGCTTATTTATTCCAAATTGCATTCGAAATCATGTGATTACCTCTACAAATAAGCATACAATTACAGCGTGAACGAACAATGGAAGCTAACGAGCTGAGCCTGCTCAACCCAGTCGATAATAATAGTGATTAAATGACAGTTTCTCCGAAGGGTTTCAAAGCTGCGGGTTGCATCTTATCTCTTTTTGTGCTTCGTCTTGTTTCCATGGTGCCCCGGCTTCGCGTTCTCCTAAGTAATGAGGGCTCGGATCGCAGCGGAAACAGAGGTCTCAAAATCTCTTTGAATCCGTGTCGGAAATCTTGACTGAATACAACGTATATGCAGCAGTTAATAGCACTATTTGCATGGGCGAATAAAAAGCCAGTGGTCTGTAGCTCTATGGGAATACCACAAGAGGCAAGGAAAATGTCAGTAAAATCTTGCAAAAGCAAATTTATATGTATCAGAAACCAGCACAGTCCAAAGGCAACGACCACGGTTACCAACATTTTTAACACGTTTTTCTTGGACTTGTCGAGCAGGTGGACATTGGCCGGCGTGGTGTTTCCTGGAATGTGTCTTCCCCAGACAGTTACGATGATTTTCGAGTACAAAATGAAAATCACGGACAGAGGTAATGCGTACAGTAGCACGAATGATACAATGGTGTAAATCGCTGCTGCCTTTTTGTGGTCAAATGCTGGGGACCAGTTCTCGATGCAGAAGGGAACACCATCAAAGAGCTGAACCTTCGCAGCATAGAGCATGGGGGAAGCAAATGCGAACGACGCGATCCAGATTAAAGTCACCAGCCATCTTATCTTTCCAACGGTGGCGACTTTCCATAGAGGAAAAACGATTGCAAAGTATCTGTCAAAAGCCGAAGCGGTGAGGGTAATTATAGAACACGCCATGGAAGTTCCCTGTGAGAAGTTGAGCATCTTGCAGGATATCTGTCCAAAGGGACCATCAGTCAGCCACGAATGTTTTCCGCGTAACATGCTTACAGCGGTCGGTATCATGTTAAAAATTGCCATAAAGAGATCACTAACCTGGATATCACACAGATAACATGATTAGCAATCTTAGGTAACATAACTTTGTATAACAATTCAAATTTATAAAAATGAGCGCTTTGGACATTGTCGACAATATGAACCGATTTATTGTCGCCGGTCTCATTTCATTTGAATTCACCCAAATACCAAGTGAAGTAAGCACGAAAACGATCGATTCCCTTTACTCGAGAAGAAGAGCTTCACCCTCTTTAGCCCTAAGTTTTAAAAAGTGCCCATCAGATAATTTCTCCTCACAATATCACAGTTCTATTAAAACACAGTATTTGTGAGAACTTAGGAAATTATTACTTAAGTTTAATTTGCTGATATAAAAAGAAATTCTCCTTATTAGTACCAAATCAAATGCATGGAGAAAAGATGAGGGACTATACATTTTGGTGTCCGAAAAGCCATTTGTGAAAGTGAGATTCGTTTCTTCTGAAAAGCTTTGTTTTTGACTCATGACTTCAAAAAAAAAAAAAAAAAAAGAAAGGAAGAAGAAGAAAAGGCTAAATTGATTGCAACTAGTTTTGAGCCATCATACGTCGCACCTTTTAACTGAGACCAAAAGAAAACCAGTCCGCAACCATGCAGTCGGAAACGCTTTTTGAAAGAAGATTTCTAGAAAATCACGCTGGGTCTGCTCTGAACTGGTGAATCCAAACGCAGTAATTTTTCTCAGTACACTATTTAGGATTTCTCATCTCTGTATTTATTATAATAAATGATATCTACGTTCGTCTTACCGCCATATTGACAATGAGATAGTTGGTTGTCGATTTCATCCGTCTGTGTGTGAATATTATACGAATAACCAAAGCATTTCCAAATATAGCAAAGAACACGAGAATCAGATAAACGAGTTTCTTCACCCATTCCAGTACAGGGGACCACATTTCCTTCGAGCACTCAGGCAGAAAATTGTAGGTGACATTAAGTGTCTCACTACTGTTGTTCATGCTCAATTCTTCTTCTTGATCAGCTATGAAAATGGAATAGAGTGATTCATTTAGTGAGGGCTTTACCTAGTACCTCTTGCTCACGAATCATGGTGATGTTATTCAATGGAGCTCAAGGATTATGACATATACAATGGTCTTCTTTTTGTTTGGAATAGCATGTTTATTTGAGCAGCGGAGTTAAATAAAAGAGACAATCTTTAATTGGGATCGAGTCAGTGTTTTACAGTCTAAGTTGACTTACGGCTATCACAAGGCTGGTAATGTCAACGACTAACACCTTTTTTTTTCTCCAAATCATGAGGAGCTTAACTTGGGTCAGGAATGTGGGTCCCCTCTGTTTAGGTAAAAAAAAATTACCTAAATCTCAGTGGAAGTTGTAACAAGACTCACACTAAAAAGGCAGAGCGAGAGACAAAGGGAGAGAGAGGTGTTAATCTCGACACATTTGTCGGGCCAACTTCCTCATAAAGTTTTTAATGACGACAAATACCT
>NC_090885.1:26488943-26491443 GCF_036669925.1 Montipora capricornis
GATGCCTTCATTCCTTCGCATTGACTCACAGGTTTCCCTGTTGAAGGAGAAAAGCCCTGACCTTGAGAAAAAATTCAAGGCACTTGAGTGGCGATTGTTTTGCTTCGAGAATATTTCAAAAAAATGATTCCCTTTATTAGCTAATTTGAAAACGATATATCAATGTCAGACAACAAACAATATTTCTTTTGGAAAAATGAACCAGGGCGCATGTACACAGTACATCACATTATTTTGAATTCTGTCTCATCCACAAGTTCTCTGGACATTGAAGTTGATTGAGAATTATAATAGCTAAAGAGACATCTGCGAAGACCGAACAATGAGTTGTTAGTCCTGGGCATACGTAAACCGAACAATGAACAGTTACAATTTATATGCTTAAATATTTTGTCATGTTTTGTTACAAAATAAACTTATTACTTACTGAAAATGGTGAAGATTTAGAAACGCCCAGCCTAGAATAAGCGCCCACCTCGAATAAGCGCCCACTCTGAAAGCCCGCCTGAAAGTCCAAAAATTAAATAACCGCCCTGGGCGCTTAATCGAATAATTACGGTACTTCCCCTCCGACGCAGCACCACAGTTTCTATAGACACTATCCCCTTCATTCGAACCAATAACTTTAAGCCTGGTTCACACGTACAACGCAAATTCAGATGCAAACGCAAGGAAATACACGTGTGAACTACCTCAACTCAAATGCAAGCGCACGCGCAGACGTAAGAAATGGAAAATTTTCTATTTTCTTGCGTTTGCATTTCAAACGTGTTAATCGGAGAAACGCAAACGGAAGGGCAAACGCAAGGTAAAAAAGACAGGTTCATTCTCGTCCACCACTTTGGAAGGAGGACTTGAACTGCCCCTGCGTGTCTTACTTCCCTGGCGTGTGCGTTGGACGTGTGAACTTCGTTTGCGTTTGAATTTGGGTTTGCATTTGAGTTTGCGTTTGCATTTGGGTTTGCATTTGAGTTTGCATTTGCGTTTGCACTTGCATTTTCATTTGCATTTGCGTTTGCATTTGAGTCTGCATTTGCGTCGTACTTGTGAACCAGGCTTTAGCCTGTCACAGCAACGAGAGCATGTGCATGAACTACGGCAGTCGCCAAGCTCTACAATGTGTAAGAATTAGTTTTGATTCTTATTGGTCAAAAGGAAATGTCACGAGGAGTGTGACTCATCGGCCGTTTTATACCAGCGACGCATAATTCGTCTGGGACGAACTTGGCTAAACTTTTTTTCTGCGTCTGTTAATTGCTGCCGCAGTGAGTGAGCCTGACGCGAACGAACGAGCAGTTCTCTAGTCGGGAGAAGAACACATTTCCTTCGAAGTGCAAGGGATTGCGGTTACAGTAAGAACAAAGGTGTAAGAAATTGTGGTTATGCGCGAATGGAGGAACTAAGATGCGCGCTATGATCTTGTTACAATTTTGCTTCTGGTATCCTCACTGTCACGCAACAAAAAAAATAAATTCGAATCGATCAACGATCTTCAATGGAAAAGGGCAAGGACTTGGAATGTTTTGGGAAACAAATCTTTTAACCTCCTCTCAAATTCTCAGATCGAAGCGTTTCACGGAAAGGAGACTCCATGTGGTCAACGAAAACATCACTTGCGATGAAAGTGCTTACTTCTCGCTCATGAGATAAAATACATGTGTATGAACACATTTCCCAACGTACTTGCAAGGCTCAAACTGCTGAGATTCACAGGGACTGACATTTTTTTCAACCAAATAGCTTTGTATCATGGTGTCACGCAAGGGAACAATTCGGAAATAATGCTGTATTTTCGAAAAGAAAGACGCCACGGGACTGGAAACTTCAGGAAAGGTTTATTTCTAGAACATTTTCAACCTCCTTTAGATAAAAATTCAGAAGACCTTGCGATTTTTATCTTAGAATTTGATGACGTCACTGTTAAAACCATCTATTGTTTTCTCTCTTCTCTCGACTGGGGTCCAGAAGGAGGTCAAATTTGGGGTCCACTTTTTGTACCGTCCCTGCTAAAGACCTATTAAAATCTCCCTTCAATAGACCAAATGCATAAATGGCGGCCAAAAAAATAATTTTTTGTTTATGTGCAAATTAGCCTCACTAGCCTCGTTTGAATGGACAAAATATAAAAGAAATGTTGCTTGAGACCGAGGCTAGTGAGTCTCATTAGCACATAAACAAAACAGTGTATTTTTGTCGCCATTTATGCATTCGGTTAATTCCACGCACGAATCGTCAATAAATTGCAAGCATAATTGAACATCCTCCTTCCCCTTCGGCAGCATTTCTACCATTTAGGTAAACTACAGTTTAGTATAAAGAGGCGCACAAGACGCATAATGCGTCTCGATAAACTATCCACTACAGTACGTCTTCGAACACGCACTAACTTAACTGGATAATGCGTCCAGGCGCATTGTGCGTCGTTATACATACTACACGAATTTAACAGACGCAGAAAGACCGTTTGCCCAAGTTCGTCCCAGACGGATTACACCTTTAT
>NC_090885.1:26493943-26526233 GCF_036669925.1 Montipora capricornis
GGTCCCTGTAATAGAAACTTTGATAACTAGGAAAGCCAGTGAAGTTTCCGAAATTTTCCAGGTATATTTAAGAGCCGGATGAAAAGAATTGACGGAGGTTATAAATTGATCGAGCTCTTCTCTGCTGGATGTAATAGCGCCGATGCAGTCGTCGATGTAGCGGCCGTAGAGTTCAGGTTTGGGGCCGTTGTACTGATTAAAAAATGTTTAATATATCCTACAAAAAGATTGGCATAGCTAGTTGGGAAAGCAACGCGTGGAATTCAATAGGCCATTTCTGAGTTCATGTCTGCCTCCTCTTCAAAGCGAGTCTAAGTGCGAAGTTTTTCTTATGAAAATTAGTTTTCATTCATATGTAAAGTAGAACCAATTACCATCACAGCAACTTCACTTAGACTTGCTTTAAAGAAGAGGCAGACATGAACTGGCAAATGGCCTATTTAGCTCATTCCAAGGGTAGGCTTTTCTACATTATGCTTTTACTTTGTCACAAGAATGCTCCAGTTCAATGCTCCTTCTTCCTGACTAAGAAAGTCGCTAAAATGCTCAGGTAATGCTCATACTGCATTGGCCGATATTTGAAGTTTTTTAATTTCAACACAAATGAAGGCTCAGCTTCACAAAAACGTATACGTATAACACAAATGTAGAACAGTAAGCTCTTATTGGCGTTGGCGTTGGAAAATTTAGTGTTTCCAACCTTTCCTCGGAAAAGTGGGCGTCGATTAAAAATCTTAGTAAACGCAATGACATAGTTGTCAAATCGGCCGACAAAGGCGGCGCGGTAGTTCTTTGGCGGTCCGACCCTTACCAAAAAGAAGCTTTGCGGTAACTTTCTGACACCTCGTTTTATGCCAAAATCCAGAAAGATATCACCTCCACAAATCAAAAACTTGTCAAAGACACCATTCAGAATCTTATAGTTAAACAAGAATTACCGGACACTGCAACTTATCTCATCATCAACACCCCTAGGACTTCGTGCATTTACTTCTTGCCTAAAATTCACAACCTAACAACCCAGGTCGCTCTATCGTTTCTGCCTGTAGTTGCCCCACCGAACTCCTTTCTAGCTACTTAGACAGGATTATGACGCCTATCGTCAAATCTTTGCCATCATACATTAAAGACAGTACACACGCACTAAATATTTTCCGCGATTTCCATTTCTCCGGCCAAGGCAAAGTTATTTTCACCATGAACATTACATCTCTATTCACGTCATTCCCAATAGCGAAGGTCTTCAAGCACTTAAACACTTTTTCGATCAACGCACTGTCAAAGAACCAAGCTCGGAAACGCTCCTCCGCCTTGCCGAACTAGTTTCAACGCTTAACTGTTTTTCATTCGCCGGCAACTATTACAAACAAATTAATGGTGTAGCGATGGGCACAAGAATGGGACCTAGCTATGCCAATATTTTTGTAGGATATATTAAACACCAATTTTTTAATCAGTACAACGGCCCCAAACATGAACTCTACGGCCGCTACATCGACGACTGCATCGGCGCTGTTACATCCAGCAGAGAAGAACTCGATCAATTTATAACCTCCGTCAATTCTTTTCATCCGGCTCTTAAATATACCTGGAAAATTTCGGAAACTTCACTGGCTTTCCTAGTTATCAAAGTTTCTATTAGTGGCAACGTGCTGTGTACCACTGCAGGGCTCGAAATAATTTCCGGAGAGTCTCCGGACACGAAGACCGGCCAAATTCATTTTAGCTCGCTCACATATCGTTTCTGGCCTGTCAAATTGTATAAAATAAATAATTCTTAAAACAGGGGCCCATGAACCAAAAACTTGCGTTATATATTTCCAAAAAAGTTGTTGCTTAAAGCTTATAGCACTTTAAAGCACTCATTGTCAACAACGGTTCTTGTTGCATTTCACCCAGGATTTCAGATCAAAGTTCCGCAAATGACAATACACAGCGACTTGCTACAACTGAAACAACTGAACAGCATGGAAATTTTAGTTTATTTCATTTTCAAAACGATCAAATGTCAATTTCTTAGACTTCGACGTCTATGTAGTGATGACTCCGATTTTTCCAGCAAATCAGAGGAGATGTGCCAGTTCTTTGAAAACGTTTCTATCCTGTCTCTGTGGTCAAAGCGGACCACCATCGCGCCCAACAATTTGATCGACGGTCAGCATTACGAACGTCACAAAGAAGATAAGAATGACTGAATTCCATTCAACCTCACTTTCCATCCTTATAACCACGCAGTCAAAAGTATCATTCTTAATAATTTTAAATTACTCCAAAATGATCCCGAGACTGGTAAAATCATTTCGCAACCTCCACTTATTTCATTCAAACGGAACAAAAACGTAGGCAACTTTTTGGTTAGAAGCACGCTCAAAACTAACGAGCAACCCGGCACTTTCAAATGTGCGCGCTCATGATGCAAAACTTAACACTAGCAAGATATCGGGAGCTAAGCTATTTTTACATGTACCTCGGAAAATGTCATTTATATCATAACCTGTACGTTATGCAATAAATTATACATTGGCAAGACAGGTAGACGACTAGGCGACCGATTCCGCGAACACCTTCGCGATGTTGAGAAGAATGACAAGGATGCATCTAAGCCAGTCGCTCGTCATTTTATTCTCCCTAACCACTCCATAAAACACATGGCTATCTGCGGCCTTTCGCTACATCTAGGTACGACGGAAAGCCGCAAGGATCTGGAACAAAAACTCATCTTCCAAATAGGCCTTATTCACGATAGCGACCATGTTGATTTTCAAATTTTCATGCAAATTAGCCATGTGTTATGCTAAGGAACAAACATTGGAAAAAAGGAAAATTGCGGAAAATCGGGCCGTCGAAATGCTTTTGCTAAAAGTACATTTTAGAATTTAGAATTAAGTATCTTTTGTAATAATTTTTGACTTTCTACTTCGTTATCTGCTCATTTTTCACTAAAAACACATCGAAGTAACTTGTGTAATCATTCTACTTTACTACTTACGTGATAAACATTCAGTGAATGTGAAACAAATCATCTGTGTGGCTAAGATACAAAAATTTGGTTTTATCAACGGAGTTGATAATGTAAATTGGCCACCGTACAGAGATTCTAAAAGCTGACGTTTCGAGCGTTAGCCCTTCGTCAGAGCGAATCGAGGGATTATGGGTTACGTGTAGTTTTTATAGTAGAGTAGGAGCTACGCTATTGGTGGTAACATGGCAACGTGAAAAATAGGAATATATTAGTTAAATGAAAAGCGTTCGTTAATACCGTGAGGATTAGGGGTGCCGATTTGAAAGATGAAGTTTTGTTCCAGATTCTTGCGGCTTTCCGTCGTACCTAGATGTAGGGAAAGGCCGCAGATAGCCATGTGTTTTTCGGAGTGGTTAGGCAGATTAAAATGGCGAGCGACTGGCTTAGATGCATCCTTGTCATTCTTCTCAACATCGCGAAGGTGTTCGCGGAATCGTCTACCTGTCTCACCAATGTATAATTTATTGCATAACGCACAGGTTATGCAATAAATGACATTTGCGGTGGTACATGTGAAACGATCGGTGATCTTAACAGATCGCTTAGGTCCCGATATCTTGCTAGTGTTAACAATGAAAAGACAAGTTTTGCATCGTGAGCGCGCGCATTTGAAAGTGCCGGGTTGCTCGTTAGTTTTGAGCGCGCTTCTAACTAAAAAGTTGCCTACGTTTTTGTCGCGTTTGAATGAAATAAGTGGAGGTTGCGAAAAGATTCTACCAGTCTCGGTATCTTTTTGGAGTAATCTAAAATTACTAAGAATGATGCTTTTGACTGCGTGATTATGAGGATTGAAAGTGAGTGTGAATGGAATTCTGTCATTCTTATCTTTTTGTGACGTTTGTAGTGATGACTGTCGATCAAATTGTTGGGCGCGATGATGGCCCGCTTTGACCACAGAGACAGGATAGCCACGTTTCTCGAAGAACTGGCACATCTCCTCTGATTTGCTGGAAAAATCGGAGTCATCACTACATAGACGTCGAAGTCTAGGAAATTGAGAATAAGGAATGGAGTTCTTGACATGTGATGGATGTGACGATGAATACAACAAATAACTGTGTGAATCAGTAGGTTTGTAGTGCACACTAGTACATAGCACGTTGCCTCTAATGTGTGGCTAAGATGTTCGTTATAACCTCTCGAACTTGTGTTGTTTGCCCCCTCAGAAATGTGTAGCTAATTTGCATGATAATAGCAAATCCAACATGGCGGCCATCGTGAATAAGGTGTATTGCCGACACCCTTAATCCCCACGGTATTAACGAACGCTTTTAATTTAACTAATATATTCCTATTTTTCACGTTGCCATGTTACCACCAATAGCGTAGCTCCTACTCTACTATAAAAACTACACATAACCCACAATTCCCCGATTCGCTCTGACGAAGGGCCAACGCTCGAAACGTCAGCTTTTAGAATCTCTGTACGGTGGCCAATTTTACATTCGTTGATAAAACCCAATTTTTGTATGTTGTAAATAACTTTGAGTTGCAATTCACAATCTCTCCTTTAAAGACTGCAAGCTCTGGTTCCGCGGGCTCTATCTCACGTGACTCCTACGTTCCTGACCAATGACTCATAGAATTCTAATCAAACTTCACCTTACAGGTAAGCCTCGTTTACTTTTCTAACTTTTGGCTACGATTTTCCCTCGACTCACCAACCACACACACATAAACAGTATTCTCCCCGCCCTGTTACCTACTGATTAATAAATGTCTTAGTTAGTGGAAGGAAACCCGTTCTTGTAAGGAGGATTTTTCTATCAACACCAATTGGGAAAGCCATAAAGGTTAACTGCTGCCTCATGTCTTGCTATTAGATAACCACGGGTTAATACATATACAAAAGGAAAACACCGACGCTGAAAACGACCAAAATCTCCCTGAAAATCGCTTAAAGCGTTACAAAAACCACACAGAAGAGAAAAGCCTCACAAATAAAACGAGGTAATACGTTTTTATTCAAAATTTCGCTCATATTTTTCACTTTCAAATACAGTTATTTTCTTTTTGCTGATTCAGTGATTTCGTAAGTTTGGGGAATCTTTGGTGCAATTTGAAATAAATAAGCACTTGTAAATGTTTTCAAAGACCACAATTTGCACTCGCCCTGCCGGGCTCGTGCATTTTTGGTCGTCCTTGCAAAAATGTACTCGTGCTTATTTATTCCAAATTGCATTCGAAATCATGTGATTACCTCTACAAATAAGCATACAATTACAGCGTGAACGAACAATGGAAGCTAACGAGCTGAGCCTGTTCAACCCCACTCGATAATAATAGTGATTAAATGACAGTTTCTCCGAAGGGTTTCAAAGCTGCGGGTTGCATCTTATCTCTTTTTGTGCTTCGTCTTGTTTCCATGGTGCCCCGGCTTCGCGTTCTCCTAAGTAATGAGGGCTCGGATCGCAGCGGAAACAGAGGTCTCAAAATCTCTTTGAATCCGTGTCGGAAATCTTGACTGAATACAACGTATATGCAGCAGTTAATAGCACTATTTGCATGGGCGAATAAAAAGCCAGTGGTCTGTAGCTCTACGGGAATACCACATGAGGCGGGGAAAATGTCAGTAAAATCTTGCAAAAGCAAATTTATATGTATCAGAAACCAGCACAGTCCAAAGGCAACGACCACGGTTACCAACATTTTTAACACGTTTTTCTTGGACTTGTCGAGCAGGTGGACATTGGCCGGCGTGGTGTTTCCTGGAATGTGTCTTCCCCAGACAGTTACGATGATTTTCGAGTACAAAATGAAAATCACGGACAGAGGTAATGCGTACAGTAGCACGAATGATACAATGGTGTAAATCGCTGCTGCCTTTTTGTGGTCAAATGCTGGGGACCAGTTCTCGATGCAGAAGGGAACACCATCAAAGAGCTGAACCTTCGCAGCATAGAGCATGGGGGATGCACATGCGAACGACGCGATCCAGATTAAAGTCACCAGCCATCTTATCTTTCCAACGGTGGCGACTTTCCATAGAGGAAAAACGATTGCAAAGTATCTGTCAAAAGCCGAAGCGGTGAGGGTAATTATAGAACACGCCATGGAAGTTCCCTGTGAGAAGTTGAGCATCTTGCAGGATATCTGTCCAAAGGGACCATCAGTCAGCCACGAATGTTTTCCGCGTAACATGCTTACAGCGGTCGGTATCATGTTAAAAATTGCCATAAAGAGATCACCAACCTGGATATCACACAGATAACATGATTAGCAATCTTAGGTAACACAACTTTGTATAACAATTCAAATTTATAAAAATGAGCGCTTTGGACATTGTCGACAATATGAACCGATTTATTGTCGCCGGTCTCATTTCATTTGAATTCACCCAAATACCAAGTGAAGTAAGCACGAAAACGATCGATTCCCTTTACTCGAGAAGAAGAGCTTCACCCTCTTTAGCCCTAAGTTTTAAAAAGTGCCCATCAGATAATTTCTCCTCACGATATCACAGTTCTATTAAACACACTATTTGTGAGAACGTAGGAAATTATTACTTAAGTTTAATTTGCTGATATAAAAAGAAGTTCTCCTTAGTAGTACCAAATCAAATGCATGGAGAAAAGATGAGGGACTATACATTTTGGTGTCCGAAAAGCCATTTGTGAAAGTGAGATTCGTTTCTTCTGAAAAGCTTTGTTTTTGACTCATGACTTAAAAAAAAAAAAAAAAAAAAAAAAAGAAGAAGAAGAAGAAGAAGAAGAAGAAGAAGAAGAAGAAGGAAAGGCTAAATTGATTGCAACTAGTTTTGAGCCATCATACGTCGCATCTTTTAACTGATACCAAAAGAAAACCAGTCCGCAACCATGCAGTCGGAAACGCTTTTTGAAAGAAGATTTCTAGAAAATCACGCTGGGTCTGCTCTGAACTGGTGAATCCAAACGCAGTAATTTTTCTCAGTACACTATTTAGGATTTCTCATCTCTGTATTTATTATAATAAATGATATCTACGTTCGTCTTACCGCCATATTGACAATGAGATAGTTGGTTGTCGATTTCATCCGTCTGTGTGTGAATATTATACGAATAACCAAAGCATTTCCAAATATAGCAAAGAACACGAGAATCAGATAAACGAGTTTCTTCACCCATTCCAGTACAGGGGACCACATTTCCTTCGAGCACTCAGGCAGAAAATTGTAGGTGACATTAAGTGTCTCACTACTGTTGTTCATGGTGATTCTCTCAGCTTAGCAATTCTTCTTCTTGATCAGCTATGAAAATGGAATAGAGTGATTCATTTAGTGAGGGCTTTACCTAGTACCTCTTGCTCACGAATCATGGTGATGTTATTCAATGGAGCTCAAGGATTATGACATATACAATGGTCTTCTTTTTGTTTGGAATAGCATGTTTATTTGAGCAGCGGAGTTAAATAAGAAGAGACAATCTTAATTGGGATCGAGTCAGTGTTTTACAGTTTAAGTTTTCTTAGGGCTATCGCAAGGCTGGTAATGTCAACGACTAGCACCTTTTTTTTTTCAAATAAACTCTACTCAACATCACTAATCAAAGCAAAGAAAAGCTTAAAGTTTGATGCTTGTGGAGCTGAGTATGGAAAAACAATAATTCAAATGAGAGCTGTTCAGCTGATTTCGACTGATGCCGCCGACAATATCTAGCGCCCTATCAACTTTTCACTGGAAGAGAAATATCCAGAGAGCCTTCCAGAAAGATCGTGTAGTTTTAAAAAAATTAATAAACAACTCTACCTTCTCGCTTTAATCGAGAAAAGGTCCATTTCCTACAAATCCAATGTCACCAGTTTTAATAAAGAAATAAGCGAATAAAAATTCAATCTTTTATCCATGTTCTGCTAGTAGATCAATCATGCAAAAAGGCTTGCTATCAATAACATTAGTCTCCTTCTCTTCAATTAGTAAAGTCTAGTTGAGATATTTGACAGGTTTGAAATAATTTTTTAGTCATTTTCCTAGATGGATGCGTAGGTAATAACATTGAAGAACAAAAGAACGAAGAACTGGAAAAAAAAAAAGAATATTTTGTTAACCTTGCAATATATTGCTCATCGCGTGCCAAATCACAGTCCCCGCAGTCTGGATATTCATCCGGTCAGATTATCAAAATCTCATCAGGGGCAAACACAAAATGACAAGCAAGTCTCAGAGACTCCAAAGAAACAATCTTTGGGGGTTAAATCATGAGTACATTTGTATCGATTCTTACTTTCTCTTTCGTATGCTGAATAATTTACAGCTGCTTAAACTTAAAGAACTTTGCATTTGTGGGGCTGGAATTTCAATTATCTTGGAAATTGACTTCTTTTTACCAATTATGAAACTTGGATCTCTTCAAATCTAACTTTCAAAACCGAATTTTTTTCTTAAAATTTCCGTTATTGTTTTGCCTTCAGCATATTCACTTAAAATCCTACAAGCTCATTCGGTCTAAGCTCTTGAGACTTACCGGTTTGGTTGCCATCCGAATGTTCTTTAGTCTCCCGTGATATTTGTCGGCACAGCTAATAAATGTGGAGATCCTGTTTATCAGAAAATTATTGGAAAACTCTGCCTCGAGGGCATACGACTGAATGACCCTTTTTAATCTTAATGCAAACAACACGCAATACTGTATCTTTAGCCTCTGTTTCAATGCGAGTCGGAGTTCCGGTTAAGTCAGGCAGATTTTCAACGGGAAGCAGTAGGGAAAGACGACGATTTCTACGGAAACGTCAGCTGAAAACACCGATTCGCATTATTTAAAATCACTTTTCGGTTTTTTTCAGGTTAGGAAAAATTTATCAGCTTTCAAAGGAATGAAACTGGTACGAACACTGCTTGTTTTTAAATGGGAAAATCGAAAATTTATCGTCGATCGAGTGCTCCTCCCCCTTGGTCATTTCACTTCGTTGTCAGGGCGAGAAAGGCAAAGAAATGTGCCGAAATTTAAAACGCACGTGCATTTGAGCCATTTTTCTACCCATTTAAACTGGCATTACCTTTCGTCGTTGCTTTTCAAGTACGTTCCCTATTCATAAATTGTACGCGCGGACACTCCTTACTTGAGAGACTAAAGTATGAAATCTCTTATTGACCTTGTCAGCTCTTTGAATTTGCTTTTTTTTGCGCAGCTGATACTGTCAAAAAACATCAACAAATCGTCAACTATTTATTTTCAGTACAGACTGGTCTTCGCCTGTTTGTATTGCCATAAGAAAATGAAGCATTTTATGTCCAATCCACCGGTGAAATAAAAGGAAATCAATTTCTTTGTAACGTAAATGCCTAACAAATCAAATTATTAAGTAGTATTGTTGAAATTTTAATAGAAATAAGATTGTATTATCATCATGAAAGTTTGGCGTCCTCATTTCCGTTTTCTTCAGTCTTTCACTGAAAACAGCAAGGAGTTAGCCCCTAAACGTGTAAATTTACCAAACCTTAAGACTTCACTCTTCTCAGCCTGCCGAAAACGTATGTTAATGGTTTGCCATAACAAATAAATGACTCCACCACGGAGAATCGAAAAAGCAGGATTTAATGTGAACCGCCTTGACTCTGCATCATATAGTCTTTCAGGGCCGTAGCCAGTATGAGGCAAACCGAGGCACTTGCCTCAGTCATTTTTTCGTGAAATTTAAAATAAAGCGTGATTCTAGTGTTGTCTTTAATATGTACTCATCATAAACACTTAAAATACTTCCGAAGATAAATTAACAACGGACATTGCCTCAGTCATATTCTTTTTCTGGCTACGGCCCTGTCTTTAGTCTAAACGTATCAGTTCTTCTTATAATGACACCCACCAACGGATGTTGATCATGCAAAAACGCTCCAATTTAAATTATATAATTTTCTGTTTACCTTAAAACATCCGAGAGTTTCTTTTTGCAGAAATTCCTGTGGGTAGATTTAGGAACGTTGCGACAGTTTGATGATTCCCAATCCGAGATACTTACACAAAGAATTACGAAAAACATAAAGCTATTCTAAGATAAATCCTGTCAAAAACGAAGCTGTATGGTGTGACAAATATGACAAGAAAACGTCATCTGTTTGAGAGAATTTGTCAACATTGCTTTTCTTCCACGTAAACTGCCAGTTCTTGTTTGACTAAGAGAAATCTATTAACTACCTCGTCATGTGTGGTGGCTTTTCGGTTTCCCCCTCATGCTGCAACCAGACCTTCAAGCGCACAGCTAATAAATTGTTTGCGAAATAATCAGTCATGGCGGTGTATGATCGGGCGCCCGTCTGGCTCAGTGCCCCACTTATATTGATCGAACATTCATCAAATACTTATGTTATTTATTCATCTGCAGCTGTCCTAGCAGTAAATGATTGTTACCTGGTGCAGAAAAACAACTGATTGAGATGCATGCTTCCTTAAAGCTCGGATTTATTTGTGTTGTTAATAATTGTTTTGACGACACTGTGCGACCTTACGTAAGTGAGGGTAAAATGATTTCACATCTGTGATGTTATTAGAAATGGTAATAAGGATCCATCAGTTGTACAAACGAGTTTCAAATTTGCGTTTTTTCCAGTATGCCGAATGGCATTTACCTTGCTACTGCTCATGTGCGTTTTGAGTTTTATTTTGTGTCTTTCCTCTTTGAAGCTAAGGACCGGAGGTACAAATAAAAGCCGACGATACACCCACAAGCCCTGTCTACAGTCATTGCTGTAACCACTTTCATCAAAGGGAAGTCAACGCTAGTGCTTCAAACTGGGGGCCACATAATGCCACATCTTCGCCGAATTGAATCATTGAGAAAAGCTATACTTTGACAATTTCTATACGAATTAGACTAGTAGCCTGCCTTTTGCGACGGCAAATCAAACCAATAGGCTATTTCCGAGTTAACGTCTGCCTCCTCTTCAAAACGAGTCTATGTGTGAAGTATTTGTTATAGTTCATTATCCTCCTTGCATACTCATTAGAATATTAATTTAGTTATAGGAAAGTCACCTCAGACTGCGCTCCGCAATCGCCGTGGAATTCGCTGGCTAATCCAAACAATCATACAAAAAATAAGGCCCCAACCTTACCCATCCTTAACCAAACTTATTTCCCAACCCTCTTCTAACATTTACCCCATGCTCCAACCATTCAAGGACATCCTTTGCAGGTTTCGTACCCGTCCAAATTTCTTTCCCAGAGTCCAATTCGGGTGAGAAGTTGACCAGATTGAAAGGAGTCCGGATCGCGAAACGACAGATCTCGCAGATTAGCAGTTTCCCCCGCAACAATACTTTGAACCTGGGTTAAACAAGCGTCTTCTGATACCATTTTCTCCAAACTCAGTTTACCCTCCGGAGATAGCCATCGTATTTCCCTATGCCTGCTTCTTTCCTCCGCTTCTAAGGGCATAACCGTCATCGTATCTCCCTTGTGACGTTTTGTTTTAGGCTAAGACAAAGCACCAAAAAGAGAATCAGAAAGATGTACCTAAAACGGAGACTGCAAACCCGAGTTCGGAGAAAATGACCATCGTAACCCGAGTAATCGGGCTCAAGGGAATGCCTATGGGCAAAACGCTTGTGGGATCATTCTCCCAACCTCGAGACCACAGACTTTCAAAAAGAAGGCGACGTATGCTTAATACGGTGCCTTTACATTTTATTATTGTCAATTGCAAAAAACAAAGACAATCCAGAATTCCATTTCAAAACAAATCACTTTCGCTGATTACACAATCCTTAACGCCTGTCCGGGCAAAAGCGCGAGATATGTCCCGCCTTACCACATACCCAGCACTTCCTCTTCGGAGGTGATCTAGGACTGCGATTGGTACCACGCCTCTGGTATGGAGCCTTACGCGTCCGTCCGGTGAACGAACCTTGATTTACTGGGACGGGCCGTTTGGTTTCCTTAGCAATAACCTTTGCCATCTCGGCCTCCTCCTTAGACGCCACCAGCTTTATTAATACCTGCTGAAGGCACGGGTTGTTAAACAACGGACGGCACTGCCTTAGCACTATTTCATAACGCGACGCTCTTTCATCCTTCCTTTCCTTCGTGACACTGACCAATTCATCAAGGGCAGCGATCGGAGCATATGGGTCAAAAGAGCCGCTGGACGCGCAATCACCATTTGGGAAGTCGACAAAGCAGACTCGATTGCCGAAGCATCAATCTAATTCTTACTTTAGTTCACCTACCGTTGTGGCCGGAACCAAACAAGAACAGAAATGCCAAAGGACTTGATAATGTTTTTAAATCCAATCCGTACTTCACATTAGAACTGCTTTCCAAGAACCTCAGGTCACATACTTCAAAATATAACCTTTCTCCATGTTGTAGTACCGAGTGACCAAATTCATTACCAATGAAGATCACACCGAATCTTCGCAGAAGTTCCCTCGGCATGTTAAACACACAGCCACCGGGTGGCCCAAGTTAATTTGTTTTCCTTTTCACCACGAGTCAACGTAAGTAGGTTTTTTTTTTCTTTTTTTTTTTACACCACCACGTGGCACAGAGCAGAAGTCCCCGACACACTGCTCAATCGGTCCCCGACCGATTTCTATTTTGTTTTTGTTTTTATTTTTATTTTTTACACCACCTCGTGGCACAGAGCAGAGGTCCTCGACGCATTGCTCAAACGGTCCGCATAACTATGCAGCCAGACAAACAAAACCAAACACCACTGTCAAACAACAAGGGACCTTGACCAAAGCCTCACGACGCACACGCCCCTCTCAAGGGACAAGCAAGAAACAATAGGTGCAAACAGCGTAAATTTCGTCGGTCCTCAACTGGCAAAACAAAAAACAAAACAGCTCCCAGATATATAGCAACCTAAATTCATAAGAAACAAACAAAGAAAAGAAAACAAACGAGTGCAACAGCAAACATAATATAAAACAACCGATTATCGCCTAACATTAAAAGAACCGTATCCTGGCGAGCCCAACGGAATAAATTACCAACCATGTGCTCCCATCGCGAAGTCTAAAAAAAGAAACCGGCTCCCGAGTAACAGGAAAAAAACATAACCGAGGAAAAATAACGTTGGGCAACAAGAAACAACCAACAAACCGAGGTTAGAATGCAAAACTAAAGCATTGTAGCTGAATACCTCAAGGGTCACCGTCGAGTCGTTCGACACATTTGAAGAACTTAGGGAAGCATTGTTACTGCTCGCGGTTGATCCTGAAGTTGCACCCGTTTGTGAAGACGTGGTTGGCGGAGCAGCCTGCTCAACAGAGCCTTGAAGGGGCTATAAAATTTGCTGGACACTTGCAGGGCCCTTCACTGGGGACGGACGCTCGGGCATATTTCAAACGATTCCAACCAAAGTTAGGCAAAACTGACAACTATGAATAATCAAGGCATGCTCATATACTATGCATGAGGACTAATGAATATTAATAGGGTACGAATAGTAATTAGTTCTATTTTCCATATGAGTGAAAACTAATTTACATAAGAAAAACTGCGCACTTAGACTTGCTTTGAAGAGGACGCAGACATGAACTCGAAAAAGGCCTATTCGGTACAAATTACATTAATTAGAAGCATCAGACATCAGTGCGTTCGAGTACAAAGGAATTCTACAAACACGGACACTTTCGTGAACTCTTTGTTTGTTTTTTTGTTGTTTCAAGGCAGTGGATAGTACAACACCACAACGAAATCAGGAACAGGCCAGTGGAGCATGAAAACGAAGAGCACAAATAAAACGAGCTTCCAATTGCCTATGCACTTGTTCCCAGAGCTACTCGTCTTCATTTGATTCGCATGAGATCGAGGTGAATTAAGGTGGCTCAAACCGATTTCAAAACTTTCAAGGGACCTTGTTATTAGAAGGATTGACACTACAACACTTTATCACGTAACAGCAATCGTGTGGTACCATGTGAAACATCAATTATTGCTGAACAAGATGCAGTCGGTAACAAGTTACTATGGCAACAGGAAAGCCTTGCAAAAACACCCTATATTTTTTCTTTAGTTGCTCATTTCTGAAAAACGAACTCGGTGACCCCAATTTTTTATTGCTCAAAAGTAATCAGCAGGGTAAGATAAAACTCTCTGCAAAGTTTAAAAGAAATCTGTGGAGCGGATTCAGAGCTACCGTACATTTTCAATTATTTAAGGTTACTCTGAATCCTCTCCACGGAATTTTTTAAAACTTTGCAGATATTTTTATTCTGGCATGCTGATTACATTTCAGAAATAAAAAATGGGGGTCACTGAATTCGTTTTTGAGATATAACCAGCTAAAGCCAAAATATGGGGTGTTTTTGCAGGGCTTTCCTGTTGCCACGGTAACTCCTTACGTCACAGAAATGGCCGAACTTTTTCAGCAATAATTGGTGTTTGATATCGTACCATAACATTGCTGTTAAGTGATAAACTGCTTTAGTGTCAATCCTTCAAATAAGAACGTTTCTTTGAAGTTTTGAAACTGGTTTGAGCTACCTTAATAGATATCCCAGCATGGTGGCCAAAATGTGCACTTGCAGGTGACGTCATGGAGGCCATGTTGGATGGCAAGAACAATAACCTACTGGGAACTAAACTTTATTATTATGCAAATTCTCCGAAAAGGAAATTGCATTGTACTGCCATCCAAGATGGCCGCCTTGTCACTTGGGTGAAAACCAAGAATGGCGTCGATCGATTCCGGCAAGTTAACAATGGATGTCAGTTTTTCATGCGTCTGTCCTGTTATTGATCATGAAGTAGCTGTGGATCCGCAGATTACGTTGACAATGTTATGACGAAATTCATTGTCAATAACAGGACAGACGCATGAAAAACTAACATCAATTTGTTTTTTATTATAAAAAAAAGGCAGAGGGATCAAAATTAAGTCAAAACACGAGAAGAACGCGAGACAAAAGTGCGAGAAACATCAATCTGACGCGAGCAATATCGCGTCATTATCGCATAAATTATAAATTCATGTGTCCGTCCGCTTATTGACAATAAAAATTAGCCAATGAGCGCGCGAGAATTTTGCAGTCATTGTAAAAACTGATTTCGACAAAAATATATTTAGCATATGTTCTCCTTCGTCGTACGCAATAATTGGTCTCCGTACACTGATAGAGGTTACATTTAACCGAAACGTTCCGGCGTCGCGCAATGAATCCAAAATTATAAGTTTGCTTTGTGAAAAGAAATACTTTTTAATGGCTGATTAAGGATTCATTGCTGTCCTTGCATCAATGAAGACCCTAAAATAGTTGTCATAGTTTTGTTCCCATCCACTTAGAAAAATGACCATAGCTTTTTACTCGTGTTTCCCCTTATTGATAAACCAACTTTAACTGTTATTGGTTATTAAGAGCTCACATCACCCAGGTCAACCAAATCTAACTGTATATTGCGCGCGCAGGATACTATGGTAGTGGCTCGTTTCCGTGTGTCAGAATGGGCGCCTGGGAACTAATCTTAACTTGACTCTATCTGCAGTTCAAATATATAGGGCTTTCATAAATTAACTTTCGTCGTAAAACATATCCCTAACCTTAGCGTCAAGTTAGTTTCTTGTGGTTGGTCGAGTCTCATTCGCGGTAACTTGAATCTAAAAATAAATTGACTGTGGAAACGCCGTGACAGGAATATAGGGTTGTTGTTCGCTTCCGGCCGGGGCTCCTATCCAAGGGCCCTCTGAGATATGGAAACAAGTCATAGCCAGATACGATAGCCAAGTAAAGGTCTGTCTCCATGAGCTAGCTAGTGTTACTTTCTTTAAGGCCCACCTTCAATCGACAGGCTTTTTGACGGTTTGTTTTTGTTATGGAAATTCGCAAACAACTGATGAACAGCTCTTCATGCAGGGTAATTTTTGTCTTCTCCTTTAGAGTCTACCTTTATATCGATATTTTTATATGGGGCGCAAAAATATAAGATGTCCTCTTGAGCATGCGCCATTATTGCCAAGCTCATCACAGAGAGCGTTCACAGACACGTTTAAAAGCAGACATGCGCGTTGTTGTCTCGGGCTCGTGATCAGTCAGGGTGTGCGTTTTGAAAACTTAGCTAAAACGTGTTTTAGCTTGGAAGTTTTTTTTTTGCCTTGTTTTGTACAATTTTTGGCCTATTAAGCTATATAGAAACTTTTTCAAACGTAGCATTTTCCTTTCCACTACTTAAAATTAAATACTCTTTCTCTTCATATTTTGAAAAAATTAGAGGAAGGATGAAATGAACTGAAACAGCTGTTCTAGTGGGCAGTTCGTAGAGAACAAAACTTAAAATCTACCACATACTACTGAGACCAGAAAGAAAGACGTCTACAGATAATTAAAAAACGTTTTAGCTGGTAGTTGTTCAGCTTGCCAATTTCACATACGAATTAAGTTGGCTCATTATGGATCACGGAAAATGTCCAGTGGAGTAACACACTTTTTTAGGGGCTCAGTCTTTTCGTTAGTTGTTTTCAGTTAGCGCCTTCATATATAATGGAAAAAAATCAAGAGAATATGCAATCTCGGCACATATCCATACTACTTGTAGGAAGCCCGCCCACTTTTTTTAGACGCGAACTTATCATTAAAACTGCCCTATACAAACTCTTTTGTTTGGTGACATCTATGGAACACCAAATGTCATCTAGACATCTGTCACCATGTATAACTGATGTAGCTCTCACTCACACACAGCGCGAGCTACGTACTTTCATGAACGTTGTCATAGGCTTCGTAAGCCAAAGTGGTTGGTTGTGAAGGTCATATCCAGAGTTTCTTTGACCTTTTTTAAGTCTCTTTTTAAGATACAATTATTTGTTTGCGCACATTTCACAAATATCTATCAGAAAAAACGGAATAAAAATTGCATTTCGAAACAATAGCACTAAACACAAAGTTATCTTGTATCTGTCAAATGTGATATATTTTCAAAGCTACGGAAGCTTCCTTAAAAACACATTGCAAAACAAAATAGATAATTATCTTCCCCTTGAAAACGATAATTGCTCTTTGATTTTATGTGTGAGAAGTTTCCATCGGGTGGGCTTTCTTCTCCAAGTGACAAGTAATTTTTTCACTTTTGCTGAACAAATAACTATCGTACAACAAACAGAAGGGCGTCTTTTCGAAAATGAGATATGACAGCGGGGAATCTCCAAGCAAAACTATGACCAACTGAAACAAAAAAGACTCTATCCTTAATTTGGCAACCTTATGACATATCTTGGCAAAACATCCAACTTTTCGTTTTTCCAATCTGCAGGAGATCATAAAATTCATTTTCTTTTAAAGATTGATCCTCCTACTTGGAATTCATTTTGACAGAATATGTTCGCCGCACAAAGAATTATAGTTGAAAAGGCGAGGGAGCTGCAACCACGCTGCGTTATCTTTGGAGGTTTGAAATTTCAGTTCAATTCAGTTAGTTCGATCATCATTTTCTTTATTCAACTTTTCGGCAAATCAAGGAGAAGTTTCTGTTTCTCGTTCAAAAATCAAAGACAATAATTTAATCGCTTTTTCAATACAATGCATGTAAAATAAGGGCATTAATTTTATAGTCTGTGCCATTTCGAAATTAGGGTGCCGGGAAAAGATCTCGATGTTTAACAAGTAATTTGATAGAGGTATTATTTCGTTTTCCATTTTCCGAGTAAAATTCAAGCAGAAGGACGTCTCAAACAGAAAAAAACATTACTTGTTTAAACAACGTTTACATTCAATTCACTTCAAGAAAAGCTAAGAGGATTTTCAGGGGAGTATAAATAACTAGAATGTACTATGGTTTAAAATCACGGTTTGTTAATACATAATAGGAAGTTATCATAATGATTTGAGGCTGTTCCTGAATTCATGACAAAGACGGTGAAACCTAATAGTAAGTAAATTATGTATTGTGAGTTTAATTTTCCTTTTGTCAAATCCAAGGCAAATTTGAATTTGGGATGAAAAATTCTTTTTTCGCGCAAGTTCGGTATTTTAAGCTGTCTTTCCACTGAGTTATCCCAGTAGCTTCAAAGGCAAATCATGAAGACAATCTTGTTTTGTTGAGCGTTTTCATCTAAATCTGAATAATACTGTAAAATGTTGGTAATTTTGATTATGTCCTTCTAGCTTTAGTTGAGTACACTAACAGAAGGTACTGGGTCCAGTTGTAATGCGCACTTGAGCACAGATGGCATTTGCGCTTTTATAATTTTAGCTCCCTGGGTAATTTTCATAATTTTTTAGATCAGTGTAAGCAAGAAAAGTGAAAGAAAAGTGTAAACAAGAAATGTAAGATCAAAATGTAAGCGTAGCAGGCTTGACTAATAGGACCTATTACAATTCATCTTTGTGTGAAATAGTTTTTTCATTTGGAATATCATTCAATTAGCCCATGCTTATGCATTGGTCTCTCGTTCTGTTCAAGCGAAATCCGGTTAATTTTGTGCTAAAGTAATTTTCTTATTTTTCTTTCATTTGTCTAAGGTTCATCATCTGTGAATTTTTTCCCGTTTGATGTAAAGATATCGCTATATACTAGGCGAACTTATTCCGAACAAGCCGAACGCTGAACGAAAGAGGTTGTGAAATCGTGTAAACACACAATCATGCCATTTTACTTTGGTTTTCCAAGAAGGTTAAAAAATAAGTAGATAAAAATAGGTCAAGAAATCTCGATCTTAAACGTGCTTTCTGTTGGTTACATTAGTAAGTCAAGGCTCAGGAAAACGACCCACCCGCTGTTTTTGAAGGTGTGGTTACTGAAATCCTAACGTGGCGTTCTGAAAAATGAGTTCATTGCTCAGTAATTACCCCTTTTATACAGCAGTAGCTATAGGTAGTTATAAGAAGTATTCCTTTAAATTTACAAATTACGACAGATTGCGGGCGTTGAAAGCTTGGAATTCTTTTTTCATCGATGACAGTTTTCGATAAACACGTTTTTTCTCCTTTGACTTGTCTGTGAAACTGGCAAGTTAATCAGATACAATCCTCATTTTTGATCGTTTCAGGACTAAGCCTCTTTATCTCTATACGTTATATACATATATATACATCCCACAGAAATGTAAGACGTATAGCTTACTAACCTTGTAAAAAAAAAAAATAACAGAGAAATCAGTTACGTTCGCACTTATAAAGTAGCGGTAAATAATCAACTTTCTACTGTGACTAACCTTCATTTTTCTGTCCACAGTTGACCCTGGATTGGTGTCGTTGTTACCAAAACGAAGAAATCATTATGTTCGTGATCGAGACGAAACTGGGAGGACCACCTTGATTTTCAAGTGATCCGGTGATACATCTAACAGTTTATTAGTCACCCTTACGGTTTGTCATTTGATGCCGAGTTCTTTATTGTTAAGAAATAATGAATTATCCTACAAGAGTATATTAAATTAAAGCAACATGATCTGGATCACTTTTGATGTTAAAACAAACTCTATTAAATTTATCTGATGCCTGAGAAAGTCCGATAATCGCGGCGGATTAACTTTTATTACTGAATATTGTACATTCTCGATGTCTGTAATTTAACAGAAATTCCTCGCCGTTAATCATCCAGTTGCAAGAAGTAAGTAGATACAGAAACAGCTCTCTCAAAAGAAGGCGACCATCTTGGACTTTTGATTGCCTCCTGACACTTCAACGGTTGTATTGGATAAATTTTTGTCTTACAATTTAAAAAACCTACAGTAGCTTTTCGTTTGGTTGGCAAATCTGAGCTGAAGGAATTTAGTACTATACATGGTCACGTACAGTGCGAAGTCCTTTTAAAAGTTCTTCCCTGTTATCACGTTCATGCTAGACAAGCTTCCTTTGATTTTGCCATCAATTAGATATTCCACGTGAGATTCTAAAGCCCTTGCACTTGAGTATTATTTGCTTTTATTTTGCCTAAATCAGTATCCATTTATCTCAAAAATAAGGGTTGGGGGCTTTTTACAAACTTGTGATGATTTATGGAGAAACGGAAATTTTTAGGAAATAACTCTGTTACGTTTACGCATGGTCAATGTCGCGGTTCCGTTTTTGTTTTCTAATTATCTGAGACATTAATAGAGTATGCTAGAGAAATGCCCGGGCGACCATAATAAAATAGGTACGCATTGCGTTCGTGTGGCAGTGCAGTAACTTGATACAGTGCCTTATTCCATAACTGTCAACTGAACTGTGTTTTGTTTTCTAGGAGATTCAAGTTGTCTTTGCGAAATTTGTAGGTCTAATAGTACACAATATTGTTTCGGTATCGTAAATCATTATAGACTAAGGTAGATGTCTTAGATAAATAGCCCCCTGAGAAGACATGTAGTTAGTTACTCGTAAAATAATAAACCCAGAAAGATTGAAGAAAATAGAAGGGAGTCGAGAAACTGATTGGCTTCAAGGCAGACATGGAGTTTGTTTCAACTTCTTTTTCACAGCGAGTTTAAGTGTGTATTTTAAGTATCTGACAGCTTTCCACGACAAAAGTTCACTGAAGTTAACCATCTCCAGCTGGGTTAGTATCTGGATGGGCCCTAAAAATAAACGACTTGCTGTCAGAAACATAGCACCGAAATTCTATTTAAACGCTTAAAAATGCGAACTAAGCAAGGTACAGATTTTTCTAGCCTGCCTTACGCATGCTGATTGATGCAAAAGTAAATAAATATTGACACAGGTTTTTTTGGAAGAGCAAAAGGAAGTTTTTAGAAAGTGTCGATTGCCAAAATTTGCGACATGAAAAAAAAAACATAAATTTCGTGCCGCGAATATAAAAAGTTACCACCAGCGAAAAAAACATTTGGGAGCTTTTTGCTACCTTCGATTTCTCTATTGTACTTCTTTTGGTTGCAGAAATAATTTGAAATAAATCGGAAAATCGAAATTGACATCGATTTCAGCGGCCGCCTGTGATCAAGTTACCTTGTGTGTTACTACCAACTCAAGAAACAAAAGATATATCTGTGTCAAAATGACGGCAAGATACCGGGTTTTTTTTTTAGTTTGCTTTTTTCTTTCTTTCAAGTGTTATAAACTTCAACAAGACATGTGCGAATTCAGTCATCCAAATCTCGAGGTTGACAAATGTTTCTGCAAAGTCAAAAATTTATCACCAAGTATTCCCTCATTTTGGAAATAGAAGCACCTTTGCTATTCATCAGCGTTAAAATTTCTTGCCGACTTCGGGGCTCATTTGTTGAAATTCAAGCACGCTTCACACATGTCCAATATACATGAACTGAGTCGGGTCGTCAATTGCTGTTGACGGCCCGACTCACCGGAGTTTAAAAAGGAAGTAAGCTTTACTGTCGGAAGTCGAACTGCCTGGGGTAGCTTCAAAGGCAAATATCTCGACGGATCGTGACGATCCGATCAGGTCGTGACGACCCGTCATTTGAAAAGTCGACCCGACTATTGGCACAGGTAATCCAAGGCTCAGTGTGTATAGGTAAATATAGAGAACAGATGAGCCGAAGTTTAGGTTTGGAAATTTGCTAGAAAGTGGAAATAAAAATTGATAAAACTTACCATGTAGTGAGCTGTTTTTGTCTTTAATACGTACACGAAGTTTCGGGAAAAATGGTCCCCGTTCACCTTCCTTCATAGTGCAGTGACAAGGTAGGAGACGGAAGCTAGCGTCGGGACTCCGATCGACCCAAAACAAGCACGATTTTTTTTTCGCGAAAATCGAATCCAGTCGCTAAATAAACACGTCAGGCTCGTGGAACATGAATTTCTCTAAACCATGAATTCACTGAAGCATCTCCAGGTAGCAACGCGAAACCACCAGGCTCCGCAGAACTTGTAAGTTAACCTGCTAAAATGGCGGCCAGAAGCCGTTGTCCTCGCAAAGTGTCCAAATCAAAATAGCACTGAACTCGGGACGCCTGGTGACGAGTATAATAAGTCCCCCTGGAGGGAGGGGAGTCCCAGCTTGCTCAGTGAGTTTTGTTTTTAGCAAGTTGGGACTCCCCTCCCTCCGTATGTTCTCTATATTTACCTATGTGGCACACACTGAGCCTGGGTTACCTGTGCTATTGAAAGTGTCAGATGGCGAGAGAAAGAAAAACTTCGATGAGCAAAGGAGGCTGTGCTGCTCAAAAATGTTGCATGCTTCGTTCTCAGAGAGTAGCGATTAAAATATCGATATACGCATAGAAAATTATAAACATCGACCAGAACAGCATTCATGCTTCGTTCTTAAAGCGTAGCGAAATCGCCGTACACTTCCTCAAACATCCAAGCATAGCGAAAATCACCGCAAGCTTCCTAAAAGCAACCAAAAATGGTGAATGGTTCGTTCGTTCATGGCGTAGCGAAATTAATACCCAGACAACATGCTGCTAAGACAACATGCTGTTCAGAAACAGAAATAACGATTGACTGTAATTGCGCTCCGAAATGTTGAATGCTTCTTTCTTAAAGCGTAGCGAAATCGCCGTACGCTTCCTCAAAAAATTCAAGCGCACCGAAAATCGCCGCAAGCTTCCTAAAAGCATCCAAAAATGGTCAATGGTTCGTTCGTAGCGAAATTAATACCCTGACAATACGCTTCTTAGAAATGTTGTATGCTTCATTCTCAAAGAGTGGTGGCTAAAATACCGATACATCATGCATGAATAACTATAATCGTCGTCCACAATAGCACTCACAACAATTGTTGTGACTGTTTCATTCGTAGGTAGCGAAATTAATACCCTCACAGCATGCTGCTCAGGAATGTTGTATGCGATATGTTTGTAGCGTGGGGCCTGAGCCCAACTTTAGTCGGACTTGCGCAGTAAGCTATAAGTCGGACTCGTGTTTCTCGTGTGAGTTTTCAAAGATCTAGTTTTGGTATTGCTTATCTCGTTTGTGTTACATTTGGTGGCAGCGGTGGGGATCTTTTTTGCCATGGAAGATACTATAAAAGCTTTGGAAGAGAAATTGGCGAAACTTGAGGCGAAACTTGGAAAGAAAAGTGAAAGTACGGCTGGTACAAGCGGCAGTTCACCGATCACCTCACCAGAAAACCCGCTTCGCATCAAACCAGAGAGCTTATCTGTGACGTCCGGCGAAAGTTGGGTAGTTTGGATACGGAAATTCAAAAGTATTGCAGCCCTTAACAAGTGGAGTCTTGAGCTTCAAGCCCAAATATTGCCCGCATACCTGAAAGGCCTCGCAGAGCAGACCTATTATAGCCTGACCGCCGAACAAACAGCCACCTGGACGGCAGTTGAACGCGCTTTGACAGATCGATTACATCCTAAGGAATCTCGTCAAGTACACATTTCCACTCTGCGAGCCAAATTAAGACGTCCTGACGAAGATCTACACCAACTGAGGTGCGACATTTCTCGTCTTCTGGAGCTGAACTATCCGAATGACCCACCGGATATACTCAATCGCACAGCCAGAGATTTCTTCGTAGGTGCGTTGACCCCCATCACATTGCACGAGAAGGTGTTGGATTTGGGGCCCAATACTCTGGATGAGGCCCTAACAGCAGCTCAATGATACGAATCAAATCAAAAAGTGCTAAACAAAGGCAGTGCTCGAGTGCTGTCTTCAACGTCTGGTGATCAGGAGAAGTTTGGCTCCCAACAGGGAACCCAAGAACCCCAGCATGGGCTAAGGAGCTTTTTCAACAGCAAGCTGAAATCTTAGAGAAGCTAAAAAACATTCCTCAAGGGAGGCAAGGTAGGAATACATGTGTGGAATCTTGAAAAGACTCCAGAGCATGTTTTAAGTGTGGTAGCTTAACTCATTTTATTCGTGACTGTCCACATCAAGTGCGTCCCGACCAGGGAAACGGGAGATGGGAGGGGCACAGCAGGAAGTGACCCCGCCCGAGAATCCAAAGGGGGCATTTTTGCCTTGTGCTGTAAATGGTGTCAAATCCCAAGCCTCATTAGACACGGGTGCAGAAGCAACAATTATCAGTGAGGACCTATATAGTCGCTCTAAGACACATTTAAACAAACTTGAACCCACACAAAAGCCTGTCCTGGGGGCCAACAACATGCCACTTGATGTTGTTGGAAAAACAGAAGTAACAATTCAGCTTGGCGGGATCAGGGCTCAGCATAAAGTGCTGGTGTGCCGACGCTTAGTACAGCAAGTGTTGATTGGTATAGACTTCCTAACAGCTCACAAATGTATTATAAACTTTGACACTAACACCGTCTACAGTAAGGGGGAACCCAACAAAATAGTTTTTGGATGCCTTGATAAAGTGTACAGGATCACTGTGGCTGAAACCGTCACATTATCTCCAAACATGGTCTCAGACATACCTTGTGAGGTCCAGGGAATGAATGGCTTAGATGAATGTATGGGGGTGCTGGAACCAGCGGACACATTTTCGGAAAAATATTCTGCTGTGGCCTTTCGGATAGCAGTGACTGTAAAAGGGGGTCGAATCCCAGTTCGTGTGTTCAGTTACCTTAACAAGCCCCTCAAAATTTACAGGTGCAGTAGTATAGGGGACCTCTACCCATTGACCGGTGAGGGAGAATCACAGCAGGAAACCAATGGGGGTGTGGGCTACAAGCTGGTACCCCCTGGGGCTCCAAAGGAAGATGTTGAGATTGGATTGGAAGCTAAACAGTGTAGTGCGGTTTTTGTGAAGGATGCTGACGTCCACAGTTTATCAGTAGAAGAGATGTTCCCTATCAGCAGTAATCTCGTCCAGGAAGAAGAAAAACGTAGGCTTTATGACATGTTGTCCACTTATGCCGACTGCATTTCAAAGGGACCGTGGGATTTAGGTACTGCAAAGGGCGTACGACATACTATCGACACCGGCTCTGCCCAGCCAATCCAGGTACCAACTCGAAGAGTCCCCTTTCACAAAAGGCAGGAAATGTGCAGCCAAGTGGACGAAATGCTTGAAGCAGAGATTATTGAACAGTCCGATTCCCCAGAGTCATAAAGGAGTGGCCACAAAGGTGCCGGCTGATGAGAGTCAGCTGAGAGCGTTCTTGGGGACGGCTGGTTACTATAGACAATTCGTGCCAAACTACGCCCACATTGCATTCCCTTTGCACCGTGCTTGCCAAAAGGGGAACCGTTTTAGATGGACAGCTGAGTGCGAGGAAGCCTTCTTGCACATTAAGCGCAAATTGACGAATGCTCCCATCCTTGCTTTCCCCAGCTGGACGTTCCGTTCATCCTGGACAGTGATGCCAGTGACAGTGGGCTAGGGGCGGTGTTGTCTCAGGTTCAATGTGGGAAGGAACGAGTAATAGCATACGCAGCGCGGGCACTATCAAAGGCTGAAAGGAATTATAGAACCACCCGAAAAGAACTGCTGGCCCTCGTGTGGGGAATGGAGCATTTTGAGACATTCCTCTACGGGCGACGATTTCTGGTCAGGACTGACCATAGTGCTCTGCAATGGCTACGGAACTTTAAAAACCCTGGAGGCCAGGTGGCTAGGTGGCTTGAACGGCTTAGTGACTTCGATTTTGAGGTGGAGCATCGTCCGGGTCAGTTGCATAACAATGCGGATGGTCTGTCTCGATTTCCCTAGGACGTGGGTGCTTAGGAGAACATAGAGAGGGCCGCTACCCTGATTCAGTCTGTGAATATGGGACCCTTGTCGAGGGAAAGTATACGTGCAGCCCAAAACCAAGATCCTGTTCTGTCGCAAGTTGTGAAGTGGCTTAAAACTGGTGTCAGACCCGCTAGAGGTGACGGCAGGAGGGGAAGGAGAAGAGGGAGGTGGAGGGAAAGGAGGAGGGGGGCGTAAACTGCTGTCATTCTGGTCACAATGGGGAAGGCTGTTTCTCAGGGACGGTCTGGTGTTTAGACGTTGGGAACACGAAGTGACGGGCCAAGAGATTTATCATCAAATCTGCTTACCCGAGAGCATCGTGTCACAATCGTTGTGCGCCTTGCACAACGACCCTTCATCTGGCCACCTTGGCGTCTCGAAGACTCTGGAGAAAGTGCGGAGGAGATTTTATTGGCATGGCACGCGGGAAGACGTCGATATGCACGTTAGAAGGTGTGTTCCATGTGCTAAAGTCAACGACCCTTCCAAGCTGCCAAAGGCCCCCCTCATAAACATGAAGGCAGGGCACCCCCTACAAAAGGTCGCAATAGACATCGTAGGTCCCACACCAAGATCTACTTCTGGCCATGAATGGTTTTTGGTGGTCTCCGATCATTTTACTAAGTTTGCTCAAGCCTTCCCAGTGAGAAACACCTCAGCGGTCACACTCGCGAAGAAGGTGATGGACGAATACATATGCCGTTTCGGGTGTTTCGAGGGTTTGCATTCTGATCAGGGAGCTAATGTGGACAGAGCTGTGTTCAAAGGACTGTGAGATTTATTTGAAGCAGCGAAGACAAAGACAACGCCGTACCATCCCCAAGGGGATGGGCAGGTGGAGAGACTGAACAAATCTCTTGTGAAGATCCTTAGTAAGCTAATTTCTGACCATCGCCGGGACTGGGCGGACTTTGTGCCAAAGGCGGTTCTTGCTTACAACACAAGTGTGCATGAGTCGACTGGATTTACCCCTTACCGGTTAATGTTCGGCAGGAAAGCTATCTTGCCACTGGATGCTCTTCTTAGGTTGGAGACAACACCTTCCCAAGGGTCGGCACGGACATACCCCGATTATGTCGTTGAACAGAAGCAGCAATTGGAAGAGACAGTGCAAATCGTGAGAGAGAATCTCAAGCGAGCACAGAAGCTCCAGAAAGCTTATTATGACACCAAGCGCCATGGTCAGCGGTTTCCATGTAGGAGACCGGGTGTGGTATAGAAACCGAACCAGGACGAGACGGGAAAAATTTCTCAAACCCTGGTGTGGTCCTTGGAAAGTGCTGAAAGCTCTGTCTGATGTTACCTATCGCATTGAGGAGAAGAGGCGGAAGCCGGGAAAACGTCGTCAGAGGAAGGTAGTCCACTTCAATTATCTGAAACCATGCTTTTCGCCACCAGAAAGCCACGATAAACCCTCTCAGTTAATCTCCTCCGGCCATGCGGAAGAAACGCCGCAAACAGGAAACTTGAGGGACGCGCGGCAACCGTCTCGAGGAACCTTAGTTGACTCTGGAGATGTCGAATTGGAATGGCTGGAAAATCCAGTTACTACATTCACGGAGGTTTCTCGTCCCTCTCAGGAACATGATTCGAGTAGTACATTAAGTACATCCCCTCAAACATTTGAAGTGCGGTGTCAATCAGAGGCTTCTCTAGTGAATGATGTACCGCGTCGTGAAGAATGTTTTACTCCTATCAGGCCTAGACGTGAGCGAAGGGAGCTCGTCTGGCTACAAGACTATGTTAGAGCAGTGGTTGTTTACCCAACCTGGCCCTTGAACTTTGTAAGAACAGTTGCATGCTATAGTTAGAAATTCTCACTCGCACCTCTAACCTCCTGTGGGAGGGGGTATTGTAGCGTGGGACCTGAGCCCAAGTTTAGTCGGACTTGCGCAGTAAACTATAAGCGGGATTCGTGTTTCTCGTGTGAGTTTTCAAAGATCTAGTTTTGGTATTGCTTATCTCGTTTGTGTTACATGTGCATGAACAAAAATAAACTTCGTAGCACTTACAAATGGGTGAATAATTTGTTCGTTCGTGTTCGTAGTGACATATATATTCTGACAACATGCTTTTATTTGTCGTTCCCAAAGAGTAGCGACTAAATACTGATACGTGCATGGACAATAATAAATGTCACTATAAATAAAAGAAAATAAAAGAAAAGAAAGGAGAGCATCGCAGTTGCGTAGGATTTTTCGTTTGTTCTTAGAAGAAATAATACCCTTACTACAATTGTATGCCCTCGGCTAAAAAGGATGTGTGGAAACAATTGAAAGACCGGTTAGAATAGAACTCACTGTTGTTGAAAGCGTCGTTTTCACCAAGGTGCGGGATTGCAGGATATCAAAATATCATGATTTTGATATTATCAAATGATATTTGATTCATCTTTAGTATGCCATCTCACGGTGATATTTTGATATTACCATGATATTTTGAGATTTAAGAATCAAAACCATAATAATCGCTGCCTCGTTCTTTATTCATATCAATATTTTGATATTATCATGATATTGTGATATTATCATGATATGTCTAAATATCAAACCCCTCAACACTTAATCACCTCCAGGCAAACATCTCACGGTGATATTTTGATATTATCATGATATTGTGAGATTTAAGAATCAAAACCATAATAATCACAAATGTGTACTGCCTCGTTCTTTATTCCCTCCTTTAGACCTTGTACAAAAGGAGAGCATACCTATAACGTGCGGGGGGATAACTACTTGGTCACGACTTTAGAACGTGTGGAGCCGTATTTGTTTTTTTTCGGGGGGGGGGGGGCGGGGATTCGGCGATCAGTGTCTTGCCTGTCCTGGCGGGTCGCGTGGAAGACCATCCAGGTACAGATACTTCAGGTAATCGAGGTCGTAGTAGAACCAGACGTGTCTCTTTGTACCTGCGTTATTGAAGATAAAATCTAGTTGTCTTGCCCGTTTCTCCGCCAACTGTTTGTCACTCATTTATAACCCTTCCAAGAAGTTCGCATCTTTTATACACCCGTCAATAACTTATGGATTTTGCTTTCTGCTCCTTACACACATTCAGCGCAAGACACATGGAGGATTATACCAGCAGAAAACTGAATCCTGCTACACCAACAAAGAAAAGAAAGCGTTCCCCCGCTGACAATGACCCCTGCACTTCAATCCATTCAGGAAGTCAGTGTCGAATATACCACCCCCCCCCCCCCCCCGCCTCGAAATAATGCCAGTTGTCAAAATTAATTGTGATATGTCTAAATTAGATTATTGCTGGTATTAAAGGATAGCTACTGCAAATATTTCATACTACCTTACCATTTCGATATCATTATAAAATATTTCATGCTTCCGTCAGCGATACCTACATCTTTAAAATTCCAACAACCGCCAATAATTTGAGGTACTATGTTTCAGTTAATAATAACTTTAAAATAAACACATTTACACGCAAACCCCATGACTGTTTCAAATTCTTCAATTCTCAACGCAAAGTGATACCATCAAAACACTTACCGTTTATTAAAGCACTAGTGACAAAACTCCTATGGTATTGCAAGGAGAAAGTGGCTGCTAACACTGAAAGACCCTGAAATTAAACGAAAATGCTGTGCAGATTCTTTCCCAACTACTCCATCCTTCGCATAGAAGCAACGATATTTGCAAAGTAATTACTTCCTATCTAAGAACAAAGTGACGATTATAGCAGCACTTTTAGTTGCTTTCAGCTTAACAAAGTCATCGCGAGCACCAACACCGTTTCCTAATGACTTGGTTTATCTTTAATTTGGAAAGTCAGACTTCAAATTCTACTACCTTACTCTACCATATACGAATTCTAAGAGTTACGTTGTAAAAACCCCTTCCACACCAGTACTCATTAAAACACATACGCCCAAAATATGTACAAACAATGGCCCGCATTTTCCACCCCATGTCCGGCCTCAAGAAATTATGCATTCACGTTTCAGAACATCCACAAATAAAAGGTAAACCAGCACGATTGCTACCCAAGCAAATAAAGAACTTCAAAACCATTGCCCAATATTAATCACCTAAACGCGTCGAAGTCGTTAACAGATTTAAATTCTTCATGAAAAACGGAATGCTAATATGTTGGAAGAACGCAGCATAACAAGTCATTTCATGAGTTTTGCAACCTCGCGTTGTCGTTGCTTCACGGTCACACGTTTCATAAAAACCCCAATAAAGTATATATTTTCTGGAAGGTTAGGAATTGTAGATCCCGATTATTAGTAAATAAAATACCTTTCCTAAAATAGCCATCATTTTCCAAAAGTATGTAGTTTCACAAATTGAGTTCGTTTCGGTCAGAATTAACCGGAAACTACGTTTTCTTCACACCTGATCAGAAAAACCGTGTCGAGGCATTGTGATTAAATGTCTGATTTGTTTTATTCACTGTTAAACTTTAACTTTTTATAAAACGCGCAGTACCTTTTCTTAAATACTTATTACTTTCGAAGGAGGCAACAAATAAATACTCCCCGACACGGTTTTTTGCCACATTATCGGGCAACATTCTTGCCAAATTTCAGCGAAAAGGGATGATGAAAACTCGCTGTAAACGAACTGAAATCGTGCGCCTCATTCGATGAAATTTGCATTTGAGTTTTTTGAGACATAAAGCCATTTGTGGACAGCTTCTAATTTGAGATAATTTATTCGTAGAGTCGTCTTCTTTTCTAACTTTGTCTAGTAGAAACGTTTTTTCGCAATCTTTTTGTCATGTAAAAAAAAATAAAAAATGAGGTGTACCTTGGAATATCAAAAACTAAAATGGCAAAATTACTCGCAAGGGACCAAATACAATAACAAACTACAACAACGTCTTGCCAAATTCGGTTCCAGCCACAATTGTCACTCACACCCGCCGTACTTGTTATTATCCTGTGTCTTCTTTAACAAATGTTTAAGTTGTGTGTTTCACCCTTAGAGGATGAGCGCTTCACAAATTACGCGACGATTCACGGCAAACGAGTAACATAAATATGAAATAACCGAAAGAACTGTGCTGACCGGTGGATGGGCATCACCACTCTCAAAGGACGGCCCCACCCGTCACGAAGTAGATGGGTCGTCGGACGACCCCTGTCAACAGTTATGAGCCGGCATCCCATAAGCCTCCAGTATCTTCAAATACACGGATTTTTTTCAAAGTTCTCACCCCCCTGACATTCCACACAATTCAGTTCGACCTCTTTCAAGAAAACGGCTCCGTCACGGACCCCCCTCAACCTTTCCAGGCGCTTCCACCCGCCTCGACTATATTCACAAATAAACGATTTTTTTGTTGTTTTCTACAGTCCCTCACCACCTGACATTTTCAAACCCGTCGGGTCGACCTTTTTCAAATTGACGGCTCGTTCAAGACCACTAGACGGGTCATCACGACACCGTCAACATTTTCAGCCCGGGCCTCGCCGCCTCCACATGTTTGTTTTCATAAGCCTCTCCACCAACTGACCTTTCCAATAGTCGGGTCGACTTTTTCAAATGGACGTGCTCTTCACGACCTAGGTAAGGGTACCCGTCACCATTTTCAAGGAAAGTTCCTCGAACCTTCTTTAAAATAGCAACTTCCTGTTACACCTTTACTTCAGCAAACACCTTACACGACCACGACCTTCCGCTTGAAGGCGTCGTCTTCACGAAAAAGGCCGACCCGAATCAGTTCATGTGTCTGGGACAACCCTCGCACGCTCTCCAACAGACCTGCGCTGCGGGCCCTATTTGCCACCACGTAAAACACTCCACTCTCTCTTACAACCCTTCGGTGACATAGTTTGGAGTGCACATTAAAGTGCGACTAGCAAATTGATTTTATCAAACGAGTTGATTAAAGGTCGTAAAATAACCACCGTTGAAAGATTCTGGGCAAAGCTGACGTTTCGAGTGTTAGGCCCTTCGTCCGGAGTCCTTCGCTTCCGACGAATGGCTAACGCTCGAAACAGTACCACAGATCTTTAGACAAACATAAAGTTTTGTGTATAAAGTGACACGCCCACGAAAACCAAACGTTCTGACTAAATAAAGTGAAAAAACGTTCTCTGTATTTAAAAAAAGAATTTGAAAACCATAAGCTTTCGGATACAGTCTATAACTTTTAACGAATGAAAACATTAGCGCGGCGAACGGAAATATATACGAAAAGGGGTGCGCTCTTTTTAAAAAATAGAATAAAAAAAGTAACGTGATGAAAAACGGCCATTGGAGCGATGAAAAATGTAAATGAGGGTATCCTTACGATAGAATAGAGTATTTGCCTAGGCAACATGTTTTTGAGTTATTTCCGCTTCGGACGGTTTTAGCCGTGTGCCAAGATTCTAGTGTTTTTCGAACGCGGTAATTGCCTTCGCCACCCATAACACAAGCATTACTCGAAGTCAATGGGCATGAGTGTTTTGCCACGCGTGGTTGGCAACATTTGAGCCATTTGTATAGTTCTTCAAGTTTCGTTGGATGGTCTTTTTTTCGGGTTTGGAGCGCAATCTTCCGGTTTCTCCTATGTACGTTGCCAAGGACAGTCTTTACATTGACATGTTTATAAACAACAACACATTGGTGATTAGGAAGGTTGTCTCGTACTTTTGCGCGGGAATTCTTGTTTCAAGAGTTTTGAAATGGTTGTTGACACACGCGGATTTCATGTGTACGGAGAGGTAATCTCGTAATAAGGGTTCGGTTAGGCCACTGTGATTTAAAAAAAAAACGGGGGGCCTACATAACCCCTGGTACGTCATCCGATGGGTTCGGCCCCATTTGAAAAAACATAGGAAGGAACCAGTTCTTCTGGTGGCAAGCAACTGTAGATGGGGGTGGCTTCTTATTGAGGGAATGTTAGAAAA
>NC_090885.1:26526333-26543833 GCF_036669925.1 Montipora capricornis
AAAGAGGCAGAGACAGAGCGGAAGAAGGCTGTTATTGGTGGAGTATTAGCTAATTCAATTATGGTCACCGGGGGGATATGATATTTCAGCACTTTATACCTGGATTTTGTTTTCTGAAGGCTCTTTTTCTAAATTTAAATTAATAATAGCTACATGTAATTTAAGGCTTTATCAATAATTATTGTATTATTATAATTATAAATATTTTTGATTTTGACAAAATTTACACCTTAGATTAATTTGGTGCAAACAGGAATAATACTCTACCTGCTGGTGAGCCAATGGTGACAATCTGGTGTCGTTCTAATGCCCCATTTTTGGTGATTCCTATCACTGACAGTTGTTTTCCAAACAAAAAGAAAGAAAACAAAATTAATACAGGCATAAGTTAAGCTTTTAGTTCTACTGCAAAAGAAATAATTGAAATTGTCACAAGTGATCGTTGTTGAATTCTGAAATGTATATTTGGCTGTTGTTTGCTTTGTTTGTGTATGCTGTTGTTTGGAAAATGGACTTTATGTGTTGATCATTGTATTCATGTTTTTCTTACGATTTCTTAATATTTATTTCGGATCCTAGTAATAATGATTATTAAGACTTTTGGAAGTTTTTAACTACAAGCTCTTATAAGGCTTCATTTGCTATTCCTTTTGCATTAAATTAATGTACATGTAACACGCAATTGAAGACGCAGTATTAGTGGGAGGAAAAAAGCTGGGGATAAAGTGTCGTCCAGGACCCGAGTGCCCCCTGCCACTGCGAGGCCAGTCACTGGGCTAGGGTAGTGTCAGCGAGTGGCATACACTTATCCTTAAACCAGTTCTAATAAAAATGACAAACTACATATATATATAGATATTATATATATGCGGCAACAGTGTATCAGTAGAAGATGAGCCACCGTTAAGAACTACCAATAGTAATATGAGGGGATAACCCTATTAGGTCATATGGGAGGGAAAAAGCTCACTTCACGGTCAGAATAAATTGAGGGTTTCTCGGACAAAATGTGCACATAGCAAGCCGCAACAACTTTGATTGGGTGCAAAGCACACAAACAAACAGCTGATGCCATCAGTAAGGTACAGAGGTCAATTGAGCTAGATATTAACTACAGTTTATGCTAAAGCAGAAATAGCCATTATGGAAATTCTAACAATGAAAAAAAAAATATGTTCACTTTTGCCACTCTGTTTTTCTTTAGAGGCTGAAAAGGCTGCTCAGGTTTCAAAGATTCAATTTGATCAGAAAATTATGGAGAAGAAAGCCAGAAAAAAATGTCTGAGATTGAAGGTGGGTAGCATACCATTTGCAATTCCACCATTTTTGTCAGTTCTCCAAAGGGATGAAAAATGGAGTATTTTTAACATGCCTGTTGCAACGTGTATATTGAGACAATTCTAGGCAATGTTGGCCACTCAAGTTGACAGCCTTGTCGAACCTTTAAGCTTATCCAATCCTGGACAAAAACAACATTAGATATTTCGTACAGTACACTGTATTTCCTGCCTTGTGGACCATAACCTCTGGAGGCAGTGTGCCCCAGGGGTAAGGCGCTTGCCGTGAGATCCAGAGATCCCGGGTTCAAGAACCGCTCTAACCACTTATTGAATTTGATCGCGGTAGTCCCTGGTTCAACTTCTCGGCCGCACTTGTTTTGAAATATCCAACTGGTTTTCCTCCGGCCAGTTGTGATTCTTAACAGTTGGTTTTGTTGTTCTGTTCGGTTCTGTTGCTTCGTTGACTGTGTTTCATTGGCCCTGAAAAGCCCCCACGGGAGAGCGGTCGCACTTGTTTTGAACATGCGGATGTGCATGCTCCCTTCTCCCGCTTCGCCCAAAGCAATGTTGCTCAGCATGTACTTTAAGATGTGGACAGGATTATCTGTAACACACCTTCAGTGAAGTATGGCAAAAAATACATTAGTGTTTGATTCAGAATCTTCTGCTTTCTCCCCACATTTGTACACACAAGATTATTATTTATTTTTAACCTCTATGGATTGATCAACCTTTGATTTCCAGTGTGACGTTGTTGTGAGATTGCTCACAAATCGGTCATTTTCGTAAGATACTTCTCAGTGATGTATTTATCAATAGATTCTGTTCATTTGGCTAAGATGAAAGCAAGAGCTGATGCAGAATACTACACTGCCATGAAACTTGCAGAGGCAAACAAGGTATAGTTTTACTGGATACAAGTCGTGCAACCGATCGAGAGGTTGAGCAGCAACTATTTCTGCAAATGTCCTTGGGAAGGACATTTAAATCCTTTTTTCAACATGAATGAAGGAATGGTTTCATAGACGTGTACTCTTGACGACTGGAAGGATACATGGTCTCTCTATACAGGTTGCCCTCCAGTGTTTATTTTTCTCACGGAAGGATTACGTTTTTGCAAACGTTGGCCGTGTAGCACTTATATTTGAACAGACTTAAGTGATTAGAGTGTAATGTGAAGTGCTAGTTTCTTACCCCATATGAACCATGTGAGCGTTAGCCTTACTAATGGAAATGGGCCCACACAAGGACAGACAAAAAGTCTGACCAGGGTGGAAATTGAACCTCACTTATGGTGTATTCAAATCCTCTGCCAATGCAAGTGTCCTATCTGCAGCGCTGCTTGCCTCTTGGATACCACCTTCAGTAGGTACTTGTCCTTCCAGTAGAGCCTCAGTTTTTCTAAAGGAAAACAGTCCTCTTTATCTGACCAAAGAACTGCTAATTTTTGGCCTTTATCAGCCTTTATTTCAACATGTATTTCGCACTTTTGATTTATCACAGTTCCTTTTTGTTGTAGCTAAAATTGACGCCAGAGTACTTGGAACAAATGAAATTCAACGCTATCGCGTCGAACACCAAGATCTTCTTTGGTCCAAGCATCCCTAGTGTATTTGTGGACAGCAACGTGTTATCAAGTGTAAATTCAGCTCGCAAAGGTCAGCCAGGCCAGGTAGGCTTGGTAATAAATGTTATTTTTGTTATTTTTCTCTGAAGCCTCAGCATCCTACCGGGTAGATTTATTTATAGAACGCCTCCCTTTGGGGGATCCAGCACGCACCTGTTGTAAAAGCTAATCAAAACAGAGCTATCTCAGCGTCAAGGGAAATATGATACTTTTCGCGGGAAAAAAACCTGTTCCTTAAAATAAATCTACTCTGGAAAGGGTTGACTTACAGAATAAGTGGTGGAGCTGGAGGCTCCTCTTCGTGAGATCGAACCAATAACTTTAATTTGGTTTTATCAACGGAGTTGATTCGCTCTGACGAAGGGCTAACGCTCGAAACGTCAGCTTTTAGAATCTCTGTACGGTGGTCAATTTACATTATCAACTCTGTTGATAAAACCACATTTTTGTATACTACTTCCCCACCGACGCAGCACCACAGCTTCTACAGAAACTATCCCCTTCATTCCAACCAATAACTTGAAGCCTGGTTCACACGTACGACGCAAATTCAGATGCAAACGCAAGGAAATACACGTGTGAACTACGTTAGCGCAAATGTAAGCGCAGACGCAAGAAAATGGAAAATTTTCTTGCATTTGCGCTAGCGTTTGCATTTCACACGTGTTAACCGGAGAAATGCAAACGGAAGCGCAAACGCAAGGTAAAAAAAGACACAGGTTCATTCTCGTCCACCACCTTGGAAAAAGGACTTGAACTGCGCCTGCGTGTCTTACTTCTCTTGCGTGTGCGTTGGACTTGTGAAGTTCGTTTGCATTTGCATTCACATTTACGTTTGAGTTTGCGTTTGCATTTGCATTTGCATTTGCATTTGCATTTGCGTTTGTGTTTACATTTGCGTTTGCGTTTGCGTTTGCGTTTGCGTTTGCGTTTGCGTTTGCATTTGAGTTTGCATTTGCTTTTGCATTTGCGTTTGCATTTGCGTCGTACGTGTGAACCAGGCTTTAGCCTGTCACAGCAACTGAACGAGAGCATGCACATAAACCAATGTGTAAGAATTAGTTTTGATTCTTATTGGTCAAAAGGAAATGTCGCGAGGAGTGTGACTCATTGGCCGTTTTATACCAGCGACGCATAATTCGTCTGGGACGAACTTGGCTAAACTTTTTTTCTGCGTCTGTTAATTGCTGCCGCAGTGAGTGAGCCTGAAGCGAACGAACGAGGCAGCTCTCTAGTCGGGAGAAGAACACATTTTCTTCGAAACGCAAGGGATTGCGGTTACAGTAAGAACAAAGGTGTAACAAATTGTGGTTATGCGCGAATGGAGGAACGAAGATGCGCGCTATGATCTTGTTACAATTTTGCTTCTCGTATCCTCAAACTATAGATTCACTGTCACGCAACAAAAAAATAAATTCGAATCGATCAACGATCTTGTTGTAGGAAACAAATCTTTTAACCTCCTCTCAAATTCTCAGGTCGAAGCGTTTCACACAAAGTTTTGTATGGAGACTCCATGTGGTCAACGAAAAGATCTGGAGTTCACTTTGCGATGAAAGTGCTTACTTTTCGCTCATGAGATAAAATACATGTGTATGAACACATTTCTTAATGTACTTGAAAGGCTCAAACTGTTGAGATTCACAGGGACTGACATTTCTTTCAACCAAATAGCTTTGTATCATGGTGTCTCACAAGGGAACAATTCGGAAATAATGCTGTATTTTCGAAAAGAAAGACGTCACGGGACTGGAAACTTCAGGAAAGGTTTATTTCTAGAACATTTTCAACCTCCTTTAGATAAAAATTCAGAAGACCTTGGGATTTTGATCTTAGAATTTGATGACGTCACTATGAAAACCATCTATTGTTTTCTCCCTTCTCTCCACTGGGGTCCAGAAGGAGGTCCAATTTAGGGTCCACGTTTTGTACCGTCCCTGCTCAAGACCTATTAAAATCTCCCTTCAATAGACCCAATGCATAAATGGCGGCCAAAAAATATTCTTTTGTTTATGTGCTAATTAGCCTCACTAGCCTCGTTTGCATGGACAAAATATAAAAGAAATGTTGCTTGAGAGCGAGGCTAGTGAGTCTCATTAGCACATAAACAAAAGAATACATTTTTGGCCGCCATTTATGCATTCGGTCAATTCCACGCACGAACCGTCAATAAATTGCAAGCACAGTTGAACATCCTCGTTCCCCTTCGGCAGCATTTCTATCATTTAGGTAAACTACAGTATAGTATAAAGAGGGGCACAAGACGCATAATGCGTCTCGATAAACAACAATAAAAGCAAGGTGACACACGCTAACACCAACCCGGTGTGGCCAACACATCACGCATGCGCACAACCATTTCACCCGGTCAATTAGCAGCCATGGACAGCTGTTTCGTGCTTTTGGGCCTCATCAGCATGGCGTAGCTAACATACCAGGCGGGGGTGTTTAGCACCCCTTTAAGTGGTATGTTAGCTACGCCATGCAGATGAGGCCCAAAAGCACGAAACAGCTGTCCATGGCTGCTAATTGACCGGGTGAAATGGTTGTGCGCATGCGTGATTTGTTGGCCACACCGGGTTGGTGTTAGCGTGTGTCACCTTGCTTTTATTGTTGTCTCGATAAACTATCCACTACAGTACGTTTTCGAACACGCACTAACTTAACTGGATAGTGCGTCCAGGCGCATTGTGCGTCTTGTGCCCGTGCGTCGTTATACTTACTAGACGAATTTAACAGACGCAGAAAAAACGTTTGCCCAAGTTCGTCCCAGACGGATTACACTTTTTAGGATGCAAGTCAGTTCGTTCGATCGACAAAAGTCGATTCGATCGAAGACTGTACTATTTATCAAATCTGTTTGAAAATATTCCCTCATACAGTTAACTTCGGAGTTGTGGAAAACACATTCTTCAAGGAACATGACCGCCAGCCGTCTGTTTCCATATTTGGTATATCGCTAAACGCCAAGGCGCTAGGATAGACTCCAGTCTTCTTCTATGCATGCCGATAATTTTCTCATTGAAACTGACAACACTTGTTCGTTTCATCATGGTAATAAAATCTTATACCCCCTGTTTCAGTGTACGCACGTGATAGCGAATAGCTAATTGAGCTTTGTCGATCAGGAACGCCGAGAAAGAAATGCCGGCAACAAAGATATCAATTGAACACCGCGTTTCCGCGTCGCGCATATTACTTCGAGCAAAAAATTACACAACACAAGAACTTTTATTATCTATACGCTATCAAAACTGTAGTTTTTATTAACATTTACTCTTCGATCGAACTGACTCTTGCCTTCGATCGAATTGACTTTTGGTTTCGATCGAAACGAACATCGATCGAAACGACTTTCGATCGAAACGACCGGTTACCCACTTTTTATATAGCTCGTTCCGTCTTAACACTAGACGGATAGCATGAAAGACGCATAATTCCGGCGGCTGGAAGGATTATGCGTCTCTAGAAAAAAACGTCCATTCGGTAATAGGGAGCTTACATGTAAGAACGAGACGTTTCAATCACAGAGGGAAGTAGGTACATGAAGTCAGTGAACATTTCGCATGCTCAGACGGTAGAGTGTAGTAAATGTTGCCTTCGAACAATTTACTTCATTTGGTTTTTCTTAAATTCGATGATAAATAGTGGACAGTAGTGGACTTAAAGATGGCTCCGTTGAAATATAACTTCTGCACCGTCCGCTTTCTCGCTCTGATCGATCATTGTTTCTAGGTTTTTCAATATGTCGTAGAGACACCTTTTCCATTACGCAGGGCTCGAAATTGCGACCAATACGGTCGCATTTGCGACTAAATTTTTCCCTTTGCGACTAAAATATCTGGAGAAGTCGCAAATTTGCGACTTGTTGTCACCTTCGCTCTTTCGAAACAAAAGGGTTAACAGTTGCCACTTTGCTGCTACTTTTGCTAAAATAAACAAATAAATAAATGACAAAATTATTTTGTTTCTCGTTGTGAATTTTCTCTGAAGGTAGCGTAATTGTATGGTAATTTAGCTGCGATGTTACGTGCACAGCTCCATTCCTTCGATCATTCGCCATTTTCAGCAGTTTCTTTACACCGCTGACAACACAATGCAGCGCGGCGATTTTGCGACTAAAATTTGCGAAATTGCGACTAAATTTTGGTATCTTATCGCAAAATGCGACTGGATTTTTTCGTTAATTTCGAGCCCTGTTAAATACGATTTCTTTTTTGTGGTCTTTTGCTTCAAGACACATATGTTCCGCACTGCAACCAAATAAATCGATGAAAAAATTCGAAAAAGATAACTAGCGCGTGACAAAATGACTGCGTGATGCGTAGAACGTATGTGCAATAACAGTAGCTGGCACCGTCTTAAGAGTCACGTTTTAGGCAAACGGCCGTCCGGTTGATTGTTTATGGTTTCATTGCTTTTCTTTTTTTAGAAAACAAGCGAAAGTGAAGATGAATGACAAGACTTCTTAATTACCTGCCAATGAAACGCCGAAATTATGTCCATACATTCGTTCCAAATCAAGCTGGAGTGAGGAAATCCATTTGGTGCACCTCACGAAATCAGATGTCCTGAAAGCACGAATTTCATCCTAATTGGTTCCAATGCACTTCTGCATTAGCATTGCGTCCCCGTGAAGTGATCACATCAGTTTTTTAATATCCTAGTCAAAACAAGTTAATTCGCAAGGGGTATTGTTGAAAGAACGTAGATGCTGATCACTGCTGGGGACCAAACGTCTTAGATGGTGTTTAATTTGGATCGTTTACAAATTAAGGTGGCTTACTACAATTTTCCCAAGAAAAAGATCAAGATTTTGAAATCTGTGAAATCAAAGCAACAGGGTGTCTCTAATGAAGTGTTAAGGTCTGGCCAAACGCTTGCAACATTGTTGGGCACAACATCTTGCATAGCGTTTGGCCACTCTGTTGCGATATGTTGCAACATGTTGGATGATGTTGGATCAAATTGGAAAGCGGTCAAATTTTTCGTGCAATATTTTGAATGTTGGATGATGTTGTACTCGTTTGGCCACGTTCACGCAACATTGTTGCACTAGGGCATGCGCGCTAGGTCCACTTGTTGCACGCCAAGGGACTGGTGCACATGAACATTGACATGTTGCGTGCATTTGACCAGCCCGTTCAATACCTGCCGCAACATCATACAACAATGTTGCAAGATGTTGCGTTGAAATGTTGCGAGCGTTCGGCCAGGCCTTTAGTCACTGCAATTGCTGTAAAGTGTAAATTTAACAATCTAACAATTAAATGCAAATCAGAGGAAAGTGCTAAATAGAGTGACCGAGTTCCTAGTGTGGGGACTGGGAACTAGGCATTTCAAAGGCCTTTTTCTCAAAAACTAGCCGTACGACCCCACCTTAAAATTTCAGGATTTCCTTAGCGAGAAAAACCTGTCAGACAGGTTTTTACGCAAATGGCGAAAAGTCGATTTTCTTCTATTTTGATAATAACTGAAAAACTGTCTGATAGAATTGTTTTTTTAATGTTTACGGTTTCGTCTTCATATTGTTTACTAATTCCCAAAATTTCAACCCTGGTCGTGCGACTAGGTTTTGAGAATAACGCCTTTGAAATGTCTAGTTTCCAGTTCCCCCTCTAGTAGCTCGGTCACTATATTTAGCATATTCCTCTGATTTGCATTTATTTGTCAGGTGAAATTACATTTTACATCAATTGCAGTGACTAACACTTCAGAAGAGACATCCTGTTTCTCTAATGAAATATTTCACAGATTTCAAAATCTTGACCTTTTTCTTCGGAAAACTGTAGTACGCCACCTTAATCACATTTGTGATAGGCAGCATATTAAATGAACTTGAAATTAAGTGTTCTTATCCTTATCATTATAGATAACAAGTTTGTATTACGTAAGGCATTTTTCTACCTTTTTCAAGATAACAAAATTCTCCGAGTATGCCCTTCTATTTTATTTCAATAACATCTTAATTGATGCTCAAAAACGAAGTGTATGAACGGCTTAGAATTAGCAGTTCTCAATTTCTTGGCCTGTACAATATTGAGAAGAAAGTGAGAGATTGTATGTGCCAATATTTTAACCAAGTACAGTTTTTAATTTTGTCACACGATCTCTTCTCCTCTGATACTCTTTGATTGCCTTTTCCATTTCAAATTTATCCTTGCTTTCTAAAACTGGCGTTGTGGTCCGATTTACAGACGTTTTTACGTGGAAAGGATACTACGCTTTTAATGGCTATTGCCATTAATTATAACCGATTCCAAAAGCTTCTTTTCAACCCTTCACCCGGAAACGGCCCCCATTCTCGAGTAAAATCGTCTGGCGTTAGACAGAGTAAAATCTGTAATTATCACTGACTTACGATGCATGGAACGTGCGAGTAAGTTTTACTTTAATCTGCGATTGGTTGAGAATGTGGCACGAACGATTTAAGTCCGCAGTCATCAGTAAACACACACATCTGAAAAGTACTTTTATGTAAGGCAAGTACATGATGTCAAACCTTGAGAAAAGTGCGTTAAAGAGGACGCCATGCATTGTTGTGTTTGGACTCGTTGATACCAGAGGGAAAGCGCGGGTGTCGTTTTGTGGCTAGCTAACGTGAATACCCCGTCAATTCTGGAGAGTTCAGTAACGCAAAAAATCCCTAGTATTTATTAAGGGTCATCAAATATATTTTCATTAGTTTTATTTGCATTGCATTTATAACATATATACTGTACTGACAAAGGACATACTAATAAACAAAATTGTGACATCAAGATGAAAACAAAGAAAAGCTTGAAATAAAAGTTGGAAAGATCATTGCAGTGAGTGATAGGTACGTAAATCCTTCTCATAATAGGGAGTTTAAGCAAAGACGACGGCTACGGCAACGAAAACGTCTTTCCAAGATATAAGTTAACTCTATCGCAAGTATTTCGCGATTATTCCGTCTTGTTCACCTTGTATAATAAGAGCGAATTATCCTGTAACTGGATGGGTACGAACGCTTTTAAGTCAAAACAGAAAATGAATGCTTTCGTTGTAATATGCTCACATTGTCGTCAAAACCTAAAATTTGGTGATTTCACGTCGTTGTTTTGTGGAGTACGGTCGGAAATTCGTGTTGCACGTGCAGCACGAGTATTTCTCCTTTTTTAACCAATAATATTCTTGCTTCGTGGCGTTGCCGTAGCCGTAGCCGTAGCCGTAGCCGTAGCCGTAGCCGTAGCCGTAGCCGTAGCCGTAGCCGTAGCCGTAGCCGTAGCCGTCGTCTTTGCTTAAACTCTCTAATTTCAATGAAATTTCAATCAGACTGGTATTGAGAATGAAGAGTATTATCATCTTAAGAGGTGTGATCTTGTTAAAACGCCAAATTCTCATGACTACTCAACAAAGAAATCCATGATACTAGTAAGGAGAAAGAACGTTTCCACCGTAGGAATGAAAGGGTTAAGCACTCTGGAATTGCAAAGAAAGCCCGAAAAAAATCCAGGCATGAAAAGCGTTTTTGTTTTCCAAGAAAAAGGGTAATATATACTGGGGAAAGGTCAATCGTCGCGTTTACGGCAAACGTTCGGCTCAAATTTGCGTTTTATCGAAGAAACTTGATTGATTTTAGTGCTTTTCGTGCATGTTATCGACAGATTTTAGGCAACTTCTTCAAAAGGAGAGAGAGAGAAATGTCAAGTAGCCGCCTGCCGGGTAAAGTCTTTCTAATGATGAAAAAAGTTCTTTAACAACTTTCACACTATCTCTTCACAAGTGGTTGATGTCTTTGAGCAACCCTCAAGAGTTCAGTTTGGCGTACGGTCCTTATGCCTTGCCGAATGTTAAAATGCTTTCAGTTTCCTTTTCATTCCACAGACCACTCGCAAATATTGACCAACGAAAGCCCTGAATAAAGAATCAGAAAAATGTTGACTCGGATAGAATTTAAATGATTTGTTGTAAGCATGGTTTGTTTGTTTGGATTAAAATTCTTTATTTTTGTAATTTTTCCTAAATTAAGCTAAAATTAGCCCTCTCCCGCCCGGCCCCGCCCCGCCAGGGTTTTCTTATCCCTCCATATTAGAGGGAGCAAAGGAATAGATCTAGGGGGTAGAGAGATCTTGGAGAGGGTGTTTTGCAATTTCAGAGTAATTGTAACGATCTATTTCAGGGCTTAACCTTGGTAACTGTGCCAAGAAAACATTTTTCTGTCGCTTAAAGATGATTCCTTTGAGTGGACTGTGGCATAGTGGCATATGCTCGTGTGAAACACGCAGGCTGTGAAACACGCAGGCTGAGTACATTTCAAGTTTACAAACCGCCAATGAATCCGTACCACATTCTTTAGCCGTGTTTTTTTATCTTATCGATTGGAATCGCATTTCCTGGAATTAGTTGCAGGGCTCGAAATAACGGGCGGTCAACGGACAATGTCCGAACTGATTTTGGAGTTGACCGGTCAACCTTTCGTCTTGCCGGTCATGTTTACCGGTCACATTTGATCGTTTTGAAAATGAAATAAACTAAAATTTCCATGCTGTTCAGTTGTTTCAGTTGTAGCAAGTCGCTGTGTATTGTCATTTGCGGAACTTTGATCTGAAATCCTGGGTGAAATGCAACAAGAACCGTTGTTGACAATGAGTGCTTTAAAGTGCTATAAGCTCTAAGTAACAACTTTTTTGGAAATATATAACGCCAGTTTTTGCTTCATGGCCCCCTGTTTTAAGAATTATTTATTCCGCCAGTAATTTGACAGGCCAGAAACGGTACGTGACCGAGCTAAAATGAATTTGGCCGGTCATCGTGTCCGGAGACTCTCCGGAAATTATTTCGAGCCCTGTAGTTGGGAAAGCAACGCGTGGAATTCAGTAGGCCATTTCTGAGTTCATGTCTGCCTCCTCTTCAAAGCGAGTCTAAGTGCGAAGTTTTTCTCGTGAAAATTAGTTTTTATTCACCATCACAAAAACTTCGCACTTAGACTCGCTACTCAGAAATGGGCTAATGAACAGTTAACTTTGCAATACTTGACCTCACTGTAAGAGGCTTCAGTATGTCTTCCTCTTCTTTTAAGAAAGTTTAAGAAGCTGTTCTTCTATTTTATGATGAGGTTTTCATTCATATGTAAAGTAGAACCAATTACCATCACGGCAACTTCACTTGGACTTGCTTTAAAGAGGAGGCAGACATGAACTGGCAAATGGCCTATTTAGCTCATTCCAAGGGTAACCTTTTCTACATTATGCTTTTACTTTGTCACAAGAATGCTCTAGTTAAATGCTCCTTCTTCCTGACTAAGATTCTTGGTCTCTCCCCCCCCCCCCCCCCCCCAAAAAAAAAGTCGCTAAAATGCTGAGTTAATGCTCATACTACACAGGTTGATAGGGCTGTTTTTGAAAATAGAATTTTTTTATTACAACACAAATGAAGGCTCAAAGAGATTTCTTAAAACATAAAACTATAAAAGTTAGAGATAACAAGTTAAACCGACGTTTCGGAGTAGACATCACTCCATTATCAAGGTAAAAATGTTCTATGATGCTAAAATTACAGTATTAAAAACGATTGACGCTAAGAATTAACATAATAAGCACGTGCGAAATTGGCTATAAGAATACTTTAGCACGAATGGAATCCGATTGCACATTGAGGCTAGGCTTAAGTGTTCTTATAAATAACATTTCAAACACTAAGCAATCAAATTTGTTTTTACATTTTTTTGAGCACCTCAAAGCGTTTAAGCAGGTCCCGAGGGATCAACCCGTGTGCGTTCTTATAGTGTCTGGCAATAGCCGAGGACTGTTGCTTATGTTGCTTATGAGGACTGTTGCTTATGTTGCTTATGTCCCTTTACACGATTGTACAAGAATGGCTTGCTGAGAACTATGCTCGATCGAGCACACCGTTTATCTTCTTCTTGGTCACACTTCTCAGACGAATGTGACCGTTTGAAGTCAGTTTTCTCACGCCTAAAGTACCCGAAACAACTCGTAAATTCCACTATCAAACGCTTTGTTGACTCAAAGGTCTGCGACCAACCGCGAACTTTATCAACAGCCCAAGAGACGGATAACATGGTTCGAGTAGTCTTGCCATTTAAAGACCAAAACTCAGCAGAATTTGTTAAAAAACAACTTAAGGATTTGAGCCTGAAAGTAAACAAAACCATCCAGCCTGTATTTACCAGCAGAAAAATTGAACAGGAACTGAAAGTGAAAGAGGCAAAGCCGCCGATCATAAATCAGCAGTGTGTTGTATATAAATTTCAATGTGACCTTTGTGATGAAGGTTATGTAGGCTACACACGCGGACATTTACACAATCGTGTAAAGGGACATAAGCAACAGTCCTCGGCTATTGCCAGACACTATAAGAACGCACACGGGTTGATCCCTCGGGACCTGCTTAAACGCTTTGAGGTGCTCAAAAAATGTAAAAACAAATTTGATTGCTTAGTGTTTGAAATGTTATTTATAAGAACACTTAAGCCTAGCCTCAATGTGCAATCGGATTCCATTCGTGCTAAAGTATTCTTATAGCCAATTTCGCACGTGCTTATTATGTTAATTCTTAGCGTCAATCGTTTTTAATACTGTAATTTTAGCATCATAGAACATTTTTACCTTGATAATGGAGTGATGTCTACTCCGAAACGTCGGTTTAACTTGTTATCTCTAACTTTTATAGTTTTATGTTTTAAGAAATCTCTTTTAATACGATTTTTAAAACGGGATAATCAACTACACTTGTTTAGAAGACTCGAACAGTGTAGCAAGAAACAGATTAACTGCGATGGCTCGATTGAATTTCTTCGACTCTGTCAGAATTTCGAGCTTACACCAACTTTCGCCAAGATTGACAAAGAAAGGAGTTCTAAATGGAGGCAGTCATCAGCAGCCTTCGAAAGGAACGTCATTTCCGAAGAACTCAAAGAAAAGATCAAACTAAGTGCAGCTCTTAAGTGCGAAATCAACTCCATCTACGATGAAATTCGCCGAAGCTGCAGCGTGTTCCGGTACATCTGTATTTTACGCACAATGGTAAACCTCAGAAACAAATACTATCAGGAGGTAATGAGCACTCATACAAAGAAGATCGCAAGATTACTCTACAAAGAAACGGATGTGGACGAGCATATTCACAACATATCGTCCTACGAACTTTCTTTTTTCCAGAAACTGGTTTTATGTCGGGGTTTGAAATTCGCCTTTCCACAACGTGTCACCGATTGAAGTGAAAGCAAGCTTCGAGAAGGTTTACTGGTGTCTTGAACCTCATCTTGGAAGTGATGATTTGAAAGAATTGGCGGCCGCAACCCTACGATCCGTAGCACTGAACTACATCCAGCGCAAAGTACACAAACCTCCCAAGACACTCCTGCTTGCCATCGAACAATTGAAGCGTCGCGACGACATCATCATTACCAAACCAGATAAGGGTTCGGGAGTGGTCGTAATGGACAAGTCCGAATATTTACGCCTATTATCTGAAGCTTCCATCAATGACGCAAGTAAATTTCGGCCTGTTCCCCTGGAAAGGCCTCCAAGTAGAGGTAGACCACCAACTTATTACCACCCTCTTCTAAAGAAAGAGAAAGATTTAGACTCTACTGTCCGTCGAATTCTGCCCAAGCCCATTGCGGAGACTGTGTGCCCTACAGGCTCCAGATTAGCCCATTTATATGGCTTACCAAAGACACACAAGGAGAACTTAGCGATGCGCCCTATTCTATCAGCAAAGCAAACATACAACTACGCGCTGGCTAAATGGCTTGACACTAAACTTAAGCCTTTGTCTTTGAATCAGTACACAGTATCTGACATATTTGAATTTACGAACGAAATTCAAAACATGGAAATAGCAAACGGTGACATTCTGGTTTCGTATGATGTGTCTTCCCTGTTCACAAACGTACCCTTGGATGAAACGATAGAGATACTCGCGAACAGAGCTTTCACCAACAATTGGTTTAACGTAACGTACGACTTGAATTTGACGAAAATGGACCTTGTTGACCTTCTCAGAGTAGCTACAAAAGAACAACTTTTCCAATTCAATGGAGCCTTGTATGAACAGACTGATGGTGTGGCCATGGGTTCTCCCCTTGGCCCCTTGCTCGCTAATGTTTTCATGACCTCAATCGAAGAAAACCTCGAACGACAAGGAAAACTCCCTTCGTTCTATCGAAGATATGTAGACGACACCCTGACCATCATGCCGAATATGGCGGCAGCATCTAGCTTTCTAGACACATTAAACCTTGCACATTCATCCGTAAAATTCACCATGGAAACTGAAAGCAATGGTATGTTGCCATTTCTGGGAACTCAGTTACTGAATCGATCTCCCCGGATAGAGACAAAGGTCTACGTAAAACCCACGAATTCAGGTCTCCTTCTGCATTTTCAGAGCAATGTTGACAATCGGTACAAGAATGGCTTGCTGAGAACTATGCTCGATCGAGCACACCGTTTATCTTCTTCTTGGTCACACTTCTCAGACGAATGTGACCGTTTGAAGTCAGTTTTCTCACGCCTAAAGTACCCGAAACAACTCGTAAATTCCACTATCAAACGCTTTGTTGACTCAAAGGTCTGCGACCAACCGCGAACTTTATCAACAGCCCAAGAGACGGATAACATGGTTCGAGTAGTCTTGCCATTTAAAGACCAAAACTCAGCAGAATTTGTTAAAAAACAACTTAAGGATTTGAGCCTGAAAGTAAACAAAACCATCCAGCCTGTATTTACCAGCAGAAAAATTGAACAGGAACTGAAAGTGAAAGAGGCAAAGCCGCCGATCATAAATCAGCAGTGTGTTGTATATAAATTTCAATGTGACCTTTGTGGTGAAGGTTATGTAGGCTACACACGCGGACATTTACACAATCGTGTAAAGGGACATAAGCAACAGTCCTCGGCTATTGCCAGACACTATAAGAACGCACAGGGGTTGATCCCTCGGGACCTGCTTAAACGCTTTGAGGTGCTCAAAAAATGTAAAAACAAATTTGATTGCTTAGTGTTTGAAATGTTATTTATAAGAACACTTAAGCCTAGCCTCAATGTGCAATCGGATTCCATTCGTGCTAAAGTATTCTTATAGCCAATTTCGCACGTGCTTATTATGTTAATTCTTAGCGTCAATCGTTTTTAATACTGTAATTTTAGCATCATAGAACATTTTTACCTTGATAATGGAGTGATGTCTACTCCGAAACGTCGGTTTAACTTGTTATCTCTAACTTTTATAGTTTTAATGAAGGCTCAGCTTCACAAATTAAAAACGTATACGTATAACACAAATTTAGAACAGTAAGTTCTTATTGGCGTTGGCGTTGAAAAATTTAGTGTTTCCAACCTTTCCTCGGAAGAGTGGGCGGCGATTAAAACTCTTAGTAAACGCAATGACATAGTTGTCAAATCGGCCGACAAAGGCGGCGCGGTAGTTCTTTGGCGGTCCGACCTTTACCAAAAGAAGCTTTGCGGCAACTTTCTGACACCTCGTTTTATGCCAAAATCCAGAAAGATCTCACCTCCACAAATCAAAAACTTGTCAAAGACACCATTCAGAATCTTATAGTTAAACTAGGGGTAATCGAAGCTTAGGCGAGTGCGTTCGATGTTTGTAGGACGGTACAGGTTTGGTACAGGTAGCAATTGAGGGGGGAGGGTGGATGGTTCGTGTGATATAACTGCCATAGACGAGACTTTAAATCGAGATCTCGAGTCAGTCAATAATTGGCTTGTCTCTAATAAACTTACATTGAATGCAACTAAAACTGAATTTATGTTAATTGGCTCAAGGCAGCGATTAAATACTTTACCGAGACCTCCGCATCTTACCATTGGCGGTGTTCCTGTTAATCAAGTAGCTACTGCAAAATCCTTAGGTGTCTATATCGATGAAAATCTGTCTTGGGGCTCTCTCATTGTGAAGTTAATTAAGAAAGTTGCCTCTGGTGTTGACGCTCTTAAACGAATCCGCTCTTTTGTCCCTTTTGAAACTCTGGAGATTATTTTCAATGTCTTAGTGAGGCCACATTTTGACTATTGCAGTGTTGTGTGGGGAAACTGCAACTTAACGCTTTCAAATAAATTGCAGAAGCTACAAAATCGTGCTGCCCGAATTTTAACTTTTTCCAGTTGTGACACTGATGTTGAAGATTTATTTAGTAAACTTGGGTGGAGAAAATTAAGTTCCCAGCGTGAAATACAGAAAGCTATTATGGTATTTAAATCCTTAAATGGTGTTACACCTGAGTATCTAAGTGAGCTGTTTGTTAACCGTTCTGATGTAACTGAATAGGGAGCTTAAGCAACGACAACGGCGACGGCAACGAGAACGTCACAAATTTGCATATTTAGGGGGCAAAAACAATAGTTTTGCACGCCCTGCACGTGCATTTTTCAGTTTTGTCCATTTCTTTGCCGTCGTCAGCAAAACTACAACGTGAAATAGCCAAATTTGAGGTTTTATGGACAACGTCATTACTTGAGGATAAATTTTCATTTTCTGCCCTAAATTGAGCGCCGTTCCTACCAGCGTCATTTTTGAGGAACTACCACACCCCCGTCATATTAAAAAAGTTGAAATAGTAACGAAGCGATTACAATAACGCGAA
>NC_090885.1:26548833-26581333 GCF_036669925.1 Montipora capricornis
AGGATATCTGTCCAAAGGGACCATCAGTCAGCCACGAATGTTTTCCGCGTAACATGCTTACAGCGGTCGGTATCATGTTAAAAATTGCCATAAAGAGATCACTAACCTGGATATCACACAGATAACATGATTAGCAATCTTAGGTAACATAACTTTGTATAACAATTCAAATTTATAAAAATGAGCGCTTTGGACATTGTCGACAATATGAACCGATTTATTGTCGCCGGTCTCATTTCATTTGAATTCACCCAAATACCAAGTGAAGTAAGCACGAAAACGATCGATTCCCTTTACTCGAGAAGAGGAGCTTCACCCTCTTTAGCCCTAAGTTTTAAAAAGTGCCCATCAGATAATTTCTCCTCACAATATCACAGTTCTATTAAAACACAGTATTTGTGAGAACTTAGGAAATTATTACTTAAGTTTAATTTGCTGATATAAAAAGAAATTCTCCTTATTAGTACCAAATCAAATGCATGGAGAAAAGATGAGGGACTATACATTTTGGTGTCCGAAAAGCCATTTGTGAAAGTGAGATTCGTTTCTTCTGAAAAGCTTTGTTTTTGACTCATGACTTCAAAAAAAAAAAAAAAAAAAGAAAGGAAGAAGAAGAAAAGGCTAAATTGATTGCAACTAGTTTTGAGCCATCATACGTCGCATCTTTTAACTGATACCAAAAGAAAACCAGTCCGCAACCATGCAGTCGGAAACGCTTTTTGAAAGAAGGATTTCTAGAAAATCACGCTGGGTCTGCTCTGAACTGGTGAATCCAAACGCAGTAATTTTTCTCAGTACACTATTTAGGATTTCTCATCTCTGTATTTATTATAATAAATTATATCTGCGTTCGTCTTACCGCCATATTGACAATGAGATAGTTGGTTGTCGATTTCATCCGTCTGTGTGTGAATACTATACGAATAACCAAAGCGTTTCCAAATATAGCAAAGAACACGAGAATCAGATAAACGAGTTTCTTCACCCATTCCAGTGCAGGGGACCACATTTCCTGCGAGCACTCAGGCAAAAAATTGTAGGTGACATTAAGTGTCTCACTACTGTTGTTCATGGTGATTCTCTCAGCTTAGCAATTCTTCTTCTTGATCAGCTATGAAAATGGAATAGAGTGATTCATTTAGTGAGGGCTTTACCTAGTACCTCTTGCTCACGAATCATGGTGATGTTATTCAATGGAGCTCAAGGACTATGACATATACAATGGTCTTCTTTTTGTTTGGAATAGCATGTTTATTTGAGCAGGGGAGTTAAATAAAAGAGACAATCTTTAATTGGGATCGAGTCAGTGTTTTACAGTCTAAGTTTTCTTAGGGCTATCGCAAGGCTGGTAATGTCAACGACTAACACTTTTTTTTTTTTTTCAAATAAACTCTACTCAACATCACTAATCAAAGCAAAGAAAACCTTAAAGTTTGATGCTTGTGGAGCTGAGTATGGAAAAACAATAATTCAAATGAGAGCTGTTCAGCTGATTTCGACTGATGCCGCCGACAATATCTAGCGCCCTATCAACTTTTCACTGGAAAAGAAATATCCAGAGAGCCTTCCAGAAAGATCGTGTAGTTTTAAAAAAGTTAATAAACAACTCTACCTTCTCGCTTTAATCGAGCAAAGGTCCATTTCCTACAAATCCAATGTCACCAGTTTTAATAAAGAAATAAGCGAATAAAAATTCAATCTTTTATCCATGTTCTGCTAGTAGATCAATCATGCAAAAACGCTTGCTATCAATAACATTAGTCTCCTTCTTTTCAATTAGTAAAGTCTAGTTGAGATATTTCACAGGTTTGAAATAATTTTTTAGTCATTTTCCTAGATGGATGCGTAGGTAATAACATTGAAGAACAAAAGAACGAAGAACTGGAAAAAAAAAAGAATATTTTGTTAACCTTGCAATATATTGCTCATCGCGTGCCAAATCACAGTCCCCGCAGTCTGGATATTCATCCGGTCAGATTATCAAAATCTTATCAGGGGCAAACACAAAATGACAAGCAAGTCTCAGAGACTCCAAAGAAACAATCTTTGGCAGTTAAATCATGAGTACATTTGTAACGATTCTTACTTTCTCTTTCGTATGCTGAATAATTTACAGCTGCTTAAACGTAAAGAATTTTGCATTTGTGGGGCTGGAATTTCAATTATCTTGGAAATTAACTTCTTTTTACCAATTATGAAACTTGGATCTCTTCAAATCTAACTTTCAAAACCGAATTTTTTTCTTAAAATTTCCGTTATTGTTTTGCCTTCAGCATATTCACTTAAAATCCTACAAGGTCATTCGGTCTAAGCTCTTGAGACTTACCGGTTTGGTTGCCATCCGAATGTTCTTTAGTCTCCCGTGATATTTGTCGGCACAGCTAATAAATGTGGAGATCCTGTTTATCAGAAAATTATTGGAAAACTCTGCCTCGAGGGCATACGACTGAATGACCCTTTTTAATCTTAATGCAAACAACACGCAATACTGTATCTTTAGCCTCTGTTTCATTGCGAGTCGGAGTTCCGGTTAAGTCAGGGAGATTTTCAACGGGAGGCCGAAGGGAAAGACGACGATTTCTACGGAAACGTCAGCTGAAAACACCGATTCGCATTATTTAAAATCATTTTTCTGTTTTTTTCAGGTTAGGAAAAATTTATCAGCTTTCAAAGGAATGAAACTGGTACGAACACTGCTTGTTTTTAAATGGGAAAATCGAAAATTTATCGTCGATCGAGTGCTCCTCACGTCCCCCTTGGTCATTTCACTTCGTTGTCAGGGCGAGAAAGGCAAAGAAATGTGCCGAAATTCAAAACGCACGTGCATTTGAGCCATTTTTCTACTCATTTAAACTGGCATTACCTTTCGTCGTGCTTTTCGAGTACGTTCCCTATTCATAAATTGTACGCGCGGACACTCCTTACTTGAGAGACTAAAGTATGAAATCTCTTATTGACCTTGTCAGCTCTTTGAATTTGCTTTTTTTTGCGCAGCTGATACTGTCAAAAAACATCAACAAATCGTCAACTATTTATTTTTCAGTACAGACTGGTCTTCGCCTGTTTGTATTGCCATAAGAAAATGAAGCATTTTATGTCCAATCCACCGGTGAAATAAAAGGAAATCAATTTCTTTGTAACGTAAATGCCTAACAAATCAAATTATTAAGTAGTATTGTTGAAATTTTAATAGAAATAAGATTGTATTATCATCATGAAAGTTTGGCGTCCTCATTTCCGTTTTCTTCAGTCTTTCACTGAAAACAGCAAGGAGTTAGCCCCTAAACGTGTAAATTTACCAAACCTTAAGACTTCACTCTTCTCAGCCTGCCGAAAACGTATGTTAATGGTTTGCCATAACAAATAAATGACTCCACCACGGAGAATCGAAAAAGCAGGATTTAATGTGAACCGCCTTGACTCTGCATCATATAGTCTATCTTTCAGGGCCGTAGCCAGTATGAGGCAAACCGAGGCACTTGCCTCAGTCATTTTTTCGTGAAATTTTAAATAAAGCGTGATTCTAGTGTTGTCTTTAATATGTACTCATCATAAACACTTAAAATACTTCCGAAGATAATTTAACAACGGACATTGCCTCAGTCATATTTTTTTTCTGGCTACGGCCCTGTCTTTAGTCTAAACGTATCAGTTCTTCTTATAATGACACCCACAAACGGATGTTGATCATGCAAAAACGCTCCAATTTAAATTATATAATTTTCTGTTTACCTTAAAACACCCGAGAGTTTCTTTTTGCAGAAATTCCTGTGGGTAGATTTAGGAACGTTGCGACAGTTTGATGATTCCCAATCCGAGATACTTACACGAAGAATTACGAAAAACATAAAGACATTCTAAGATAAATCCTGTCAAAAACGAAGCTGTATGGTGTGACAAATATGACAAGAAAACGTCATCTGTTTGAGAGAATTTGTCAACATTGCTTTTCTTCCACGTAACCTGCCAGTTCTTGTTTGACTAAGAGAAATCTATTAACTGCCTCGTCATGTGTGGTGGCTTTTCGGTTTCCCCCTCATGCTGCAACCAGACCTTCAAGCGCACAGCTAATAAATTGTTTGCGAAATAATCAGTCATAGTGGTAGGTTCAGGCGCCCGTCTGGCTCAGTGCCCCACTTATATTCATCGAACATTCATCAAATACTTATGTTATTTATTCATCTGCAGCTGTCCTAGCAGTAAATGATTGTTACCTGGTGCAGAAAAACAACTGATTGAGATGCATGCTTCCTTAAAGCTCGGATTTATTTGTGTTGTTAATTGTTTTGACGACACTGTGCGACCTTACGTAAGTGAGGGTAAAATGATTTCACATCTGTGATGTTATTAGAAATGGTAATAAGGATCCATCAGTTGTACAAACGAGTTTCAAATTTGCGTTTTTTCCAGTATGCCGAATGGCATTTACCTCGTATGCCTTTTGAGTTATTTTGTGTCTTTCCTCTCTGAAGCTAAGGGCCGGAGGTACAAATAAAAGCCGACGATACACACACAAGCCCTGTCTACAGTTACTTTCATCAAAGGAAGTCAACGCTAGTGCTTCAAACTGGGGGCCACATAATGCCAGATCTTCGCCGAATTGAATCTTTATTGAGGAAAGCTATACTTTGACAATTTCTATACGAATTAGACTTGTAGCCTGCCTTTTGCGACGGCAAATCAAACCAATAGGCTATTTCCGAGTTAACGTCTGCCTCCTCTTCAAAACGAGTCTATGTGTGAAGTATTTGTTATAGTTCATTATCCTCCTTGCATACTCATTAGAATATTAATTTAGTTATGGGAAAGTCACCTCATACTGCGCCCCGCAATCGCCGTGGAATTCGCTGGCTAATCCAAACAATCATACAAAAAATAAGCCCCCAACCTTACCCATCCTTAACCAAACTTATTTCCCAACCCTCTTCTAACATTTACCCCATGCTCCAACCATTCAAGGACATCCTTTGCAGGTTTCGTACCCGTCCAAATTTCTTTCCCAGAGTCCAATTCGGGTGAGAAGTTGACCAGAATGAAAGGAGTCCGGATCGCGAAACGACAGATCTCGCAGATTAGCAGTTTCCCCCGCAACAATACTTTGAACCTGGGTTAAACAAGCGTCTTCTGATACCATTTTCTCCAAACTCAGTTTACCCTCCGGAGATACCCATCGTATTTCCCTATGCCTGCTTCTTTCCTCCGCTTCTAAGGGCATAACTGTCATCGTATCTCCCTTGTGACGTTTTGTTTTAGGCTAAGACAAAGCACCAAAAAGAGAATCAGAAAGATGTACCTAAAACGGAGACTGCAAACCCGAGTTCGGAGAAAATGACCACCGTAACCCGAGTAATCGGGCTCAAGGGAATGCCTATGGGCAAAACGCTTGTGGGATCATTCTTCTAACCTCGAGACCACAGACTTCCAAAAAGAAGGCGACGTATGCTTAATACAATGCCTTTACATTTTATTATTGTCAATTGCAAAAAACAAAGACAATCCAGAATTCCATTTCAAAACAAATCACTTTCGCTGATTACACAATCCTTAACGCCTGTCCGGGCAAAGGCGCGAGATATGTCCCGCCTTACCACATACTCAGCACTTCCTCTTCGGAGGTGATCTAAGACTGCGATTGGTACCACGCCTCTGGTATGGAGCCTTACGCGTCCGTCCAGTGAACGAACCTTGATTTACTGGGACGGGCCGTTTGGTTTCCTTAGCAATAACCTTTGCCACCTCGGCCTCCTCCTTAGACGCCACCAGCTTTATTAATACCTGCTGAAGGCACGGGTTGTTAAACAAGGGACGGCACTGCCTTATAGCACTATTTCATAACGCGACGCTCTTTCATCCTTCCTTTCCTTCGTGACACTGACCAATTCATCAAGGGCGGCGATCGGAGCATATGGGTCAAAAGAGCCGCTGGACGCGCAATCACCATTTGGGAAGTCGACAAAGCAGACTCGATTGCCGAAGCATCAATCTAATTCTTACTTTAGTGCACCTACCGTTGTGGCCGGAACCAAACAAGGACAGAAATGCCAAATGACTTGATAATGTTTTTAAATCCAATCCGTACTTCACATTAGAACTGCTTTCCAAGAACCTCAGGTCACATACTTCAAAATATAACCTTTCTCCATGTTGTAGTACCGAGTGACCAAATTCATTACCAATGAAGATCACACCGAATCTTCGCAGAAGTTCCCTCGGCATGTTAAACACACAGCCACCGGGTGGCCCAAGTTAATTTGTTTTCCTTTTCACCACGAGTCAACGTAAGTAGGTTTTTTTTTTCTTTTTTTTTTTACACCACCACGTGGCACAGAGCAGAATTCCCCGACACACTGCTCAATCGGTCCCCGACCGATTTCTATTTTTTTTTTTGTTTTTATTTTTATTTTTTACACCACCTCGTGGCACAGAGCAGAGGTCCTCGACGCATTACTCAAACGGTCCGCATAACTATGCAGCCAGACAAACAAAACCAAACACCACTGTCAAACCACAAGGGACCTTGACCAAAGCCTCACGACGCACACGCCCCTCTCAAGGGACAAGGAAGAAACAATAGGTGCAAACAGCGTAAATTTCGTCGGTCCTCAACTGGCCAAAAAAAAAAACAAAACAGCTCCCAGATATATAGCAACCTAAATTCATAAGAAACAAACAAAGAAAAGAAAACAAACGAGTGCAACAGCAAACATAATATAAAACAACCGATTATCGCCTAACATTAAAAGAACCGTATCCTGGCGAGCCCAACGGAATAAATTACCAACCATGTGCTCCCATCGCGAAGTCTAAAAAAAGAAACCGGCTCCCGAGCAACAGAAAAAACATAACTGAGGAAATATAACGTTGGGCAACAAGAAACAACCAACAAACCGCGGTTAGAATGCAAAACTAAAGCATTGTAGCTGAATACCTCAAGGGTCACCGTCGAGTCGTTCGACACATTTGACCCTGTTGCGTTTTCTTGAGAAGAACTTTGGGAAGCATTGTTACTGCTCGCGGTTGTTCCTGAAGTTGCACCCGTTTGTGAAGACGTGGTTGGCGGAGCAGCCTGCTCAACAGAGCCTTGAAGGGGCTGTAAAATTTGCTGGACACCTGCAGGGCCGTTCACTGGGGACGGACGCTCGCGGGCATATTTCAAACGATTCCAACCAAAATTAGGCAAAACTGAAAACTATGAATAATCAAGGCATGCTCATATACTATGCATGAGGACTAATGAATATTAATAGGGTATGAATAGTAATTAGTTCTATTTTCCATATGAGTGAAAACTAATTTACATAAGAAAAACTTCGCACTTAGACTTGCTTTAAAGAGGAGGCAGTGACCCCAATTTTTTATTGCACAAAAGTAATCAGCAGGGTAAGATAAAACTCTCTGCAAAGTTTAAAAGAAATCTGTGGAGCGGATTCAGAGCTACCGTACATTTTCAATTATTTAAGGTTACTCTGAATCCTCTCCACGGAATTTTTTAAAACTTTGCAGATATTTTTATTCTGGCATGCTGATTACATTTCAGAAATAAAAAATGGGGTTCACTGAATTTCGTTTTTGAGATATAACCAGCTAAAGCCAAAATATGGGGTGTTTTTGCAGGGCTTTCCTGTTGCCACGGTAACTCCTTACGTCACAGAAATGGCCGAACGTTTTCAGCAATAATTGGTGTTTGATATGGTATCATAACATTGCTGTTAAGTGATAAAGTGCTTTAGTGTCAATCCTTCAAATAAGAACGTTTCTTTCAAGTTTTGAAACTGGTTTGAGCTACCTTAATAGACTTGCAGGTGACGTCATGGAGGCCATGTTGGATGGCAAGAACAATACCCTACTGGGAAGTAAACTTTATTATTATGCAAATTATCCGAAAAGGAAATTGCATTGTACTGCCATCCAAGATGGCCGCCTTGTCACGTGGGTGAAAACCAAGAATGGCGTCGATCGATTCCGGCAAGTTAACAAATTGATGTCAGTTTTTCATGCGTCTGTCCTGTTATTGATCATGAAGTAGCTGTGGATCCGCAGATTACGTTGACAATGTTATGACGAAATTCATTGTCAATAACAGGACAGACGCATGAAAAACTGACATCAATTTGTTTTTTATTATGAAAAAAGGCAGAGGGGTCAAAATTAAGTCAAAACACGAGAAGAACGCGAGACAAAAGTGCGAGAAACATCAATCTGACGCGAGCAATATCGCGTCATTATCGCATAAATTATAAATTCATGTGTCCGTCCGCTTATTGACAACAAAAATTAGCCAATGAGCGCGCGAGAATTTTGCAGCCATTGTAAAAACTGATTTCGACAAAAATATATTTAGCATATGTTCTCCTTCGTCGTACGCAATAATTGGTCTCCGTACACTGATAGAGGTTACATTTAACCGAAACGTTCCGGCGTCGCGCAATGAATCCAAAATTATAAGTTTGCTTTGTGAAAAGAAATAATTTTTAATGGCTGATTGAGGATTCATTGCTGTCCTTGCATCAATGAAGACCCTAAAATAGTTGTCATAGTTTTGTTCCCATCCACTTAGAAAAATGACCATAGCTTTTTACTCGTGTTTCCCCTTATTGATAAACCAACTTTAACTGTTATTGGTTATTAAGAGCTCACATCACCCAGGTCAACCAAATCTAACTGTATATTGCGCGCGCAGGATACTATGGTAGTGGCTCGTTTCCGTGTGTCAGAATGGGCGCCTGGGAACTAATCTTAACTTGACTCTATCTGCAGTTCAAATATATAGGGCTTTCATAAATTATCTTTCGTCGTAAAACATATCCCTAACCTTAGCGTCAAGTTAGTTTCTTGTGGTTGGTCGAGTCTCATTCGCGGTAACTTGAATCTAAAAATAAATTGACTGTGGAAACGCCGTGACAGGAATATAGGGTTGTTGTTCGCTTCCGGCCGGGGCTCCTATCCAAGGGCCCTCTGAGATATGGAAACAAGTCATAGCCAGATACGATAGCCAAGTAAAGGTCTGTCTCCATGAGCTAGCTAGTGTTACTTTCTTTAAGGCCCACCTTCAATCGACAGGCTTTTTGACGGTTTGTTTTTGTTATGAAAATTCGCAAACAACTGATGAACAGCTCTTCATGCTGGGTAATTTTTGTCTTCTCCTTTAGAGTCTACCTTTATATCGATATTTTTATATGGGGCGCAAAAATATAAGATGTCCTCTTGAGCATGCGCCATTATTGCCAAGCTCATCACAGAGAGCGTTCACAGACGACACCGCGGCAAAATGAGTGCGCAGGCTTGAGCCACGCGCGAATCGTTTCCACGCGCGAGGGACTGGTACCAATTAAATTTGCAATAGAAACAACAGCGCGGCAAAATGGCGTCAATTTAAATTCTCAGTGTTTGTTTTCATTTTGCGATGATAAGGACAACACTACTTTGATAAGGTTTAAATTTTGATGAGAGCTTCCTGAAAGACTAATCTTTCGTGTGTCTTTTCAAACCAAAAAACTATAGTTCAAACCAGGAGAATTTTACCTTGCATTCGAGCGCTAGAGCAAAAGGACGAAGTTCGTAATGTTATTAATCGCGATGGTCTCTGCGGTGGTAAACCTTTGGGGGGAAAACTGTGCACTGAGAAGGAAAACGCCGGGTAAACATCTTTGCAAGGGCAGAATGATAATTCCTTCTGCGAAGATGGCTTATGTTGCTCCTGTTGAATGAGGAAATCGTCTGTTTGTTTCATTGGAATCATTTGAAAGTGAGAAATAAGGTTAAGTTCTTTTCATGCCCGCATCCCACTCATTCGGCAACTTGGATAAGTCACTTACCTGCCCTCCATTCTCATATTTTACAACACTAGTTACTTTTACGAGAGCGAGGCAATAAAATAAAGAAAATATGTCTTAATTTTAAGAGAGGATCGCAAAAAAGTTTTGAAACGAAGTATAAATTTGACTCCAATGCTACTTGATGTTTCCCTTTTACTTGGAGTTTGGTAGTGGTCCATCGTTGAAAATATTTTTCCAGTATTTTTCCTGCAGCTGGCTGGTAACTGTAATTTTTTTCTCCAGCTTTGTCAATCACCTTGTAGAGCCTTGCTGGAATGAGGGTGGGGAGACATGAGAATCATGATAATGAAATAAGAAACCATTCACCTGCATGTGTTTGGAAAATACTGATTTCACTTTTGTATGAATTGCACCAGCAAAAATCCAGCCTAAATTTTGCACTGTGTGTAAAGATACTGAGAGAGGAATGTAATCATACATCCAGCAAGACTAGAGGCATTCTGCTTCATACTCTAACATTTTATTATGCACAACTGATCCAGTTTCAATACCTAATGATAGACCCACAATGGCTCTATCTGGACCCACAATGACTCTATCTGATTCCTTTTCAACAACAACAACCACAACAACTACTATGGTATGTGTTACCACAAAGCACAATATACAGTAACTCAAATATCTCTCTAATTTTATTGTTGTATGTACTGTATATTCATTATTAAGACTATTACAAGTAGGAGCATTCTCAGAAGTTAATATCCAAACCCATGCTCAGCAATGAGAAAGACTAGAATAACATACAGCTGTATTAATGAAAGTAAGACAGTTTACTTGAATTAAAAAACCAAATTATATTTGCTTGTTCAAACATTGACTTAGAAGGTGTGGCAAGTAAATAATTATCGTCCCTTTTCTAGACAATTTTGAAGAGCTGTTTGGAAACCATCTTGTATTAATCACTGACATGCTCACATCTGTGACGTTTAATTTGCAGTAATACTATTGTCATCATGCAGGATCTCATGCAGGAAAAAATGAGAGATGAATAACAACCCTGGCTTTTTTCATCGCAAAACCAATAAAATATTCAACGCTGAAATCCTCATCACAATCTCTGAAAACAATCTGGAATGTTGCTTGCCATGCATGGTTTGACCAGATCAGCACACACACACCAGGAAGAGTGTTAGACTTAAGCACTGGAATAAGAATAAATGACATTTTTAAGAAACAACAGGAAACTGATCAAAGTAAAACAATAATATTATTATCACTTGGTCATTTTCATGCACAGATGTCACTTAAGATACTTGAAAAAAAAAAAGGAAATCTGTGCCCTATTTGTAAAGATCCCTTTATAAAAAAACTAAACAACTTAACTGAATCCCTTAATAAGAGGTTTTGTCTAACAATGCAGATAAAAACAGTTGCTCACATCTTGAAAGTAATGACAGTCAAAATGACAGCCAGCCAGATATCAACACTTTCCACAAGATTTCTTCAGGTCAGATGACTGGGACAATGAAATCAACAGAAATCTAGAGATCAATTAAATTTAATCATACCACAACCTAGAGTGTCCTGCAAAGCAACACAGAGCTGGAAAAGAAAGAGCATCACCATCTACCATACAAACCATTGCTCTTGCTGTGGAGAACCAGGTCACAGAAAAATCCATGGCTCTCGTATCACATGTCAGAGGTTAAAACTTCTGTTTTCTCAAAACTCTCCGCGTTTTTAGAGGAAATGCCCTTAGGCGAAAAACAGTAAACGAAAAATGTTATTAGTTTAAAATTTACAACTTTTAGGTCTTCAACGGTGTGACCGGAACACGAGCAAACATGGTTTGGCAAAGATAACTTCCATGGAAACGACATAAACAAATAAATATTTCATGCCTAAAATAAGCTTACCTCTTTTGACTTTCTCGTTGGAAACACCTCGGAACTACTGTTTAGTTTTTCTGTCGAGTCCATGTTGAGGGTGAGATCTTGATCATCAAAAGGTCCAATAGAACTTTTCCTTCACCGCCGAATAAACTCAAAAACAAAGCGCTCAAAAGCTCGAATTTGTTCGAAGCGGAGCATGCGCACTCATTTTGCCGCGGTGTCTTCACAGACACGTTTAAAAGCAGACATGCGCGTTGTTGTCTCGGGCTCGTGATCAGTCAGGGTGTGCGTTTCGAAAACTTAGCTAAAACGTGTTTTAGCTTGGAAGTTTTTTTTTTTGCCTTGTTTTGTACAATTTTTGGCCTATTAAGCTATATAGAAACTTTTTCAAACATAGCATCTTCCTTTCCACTACTTAAAATTAAATACTCTTTCTCTTCATATTTTGAAAAAATTAGAGGAAGGATGAAATGAACTGAAACAGCTGTTCTAGTGGGCAGTTCGTAGAGAACAAAACTTAAAATCTACCACATACTACTGAGACCAGAAAGAAAGACGTCTACAGATAATTAAAAAACGTTTTAGCTGGTAGTTGTTCAGCTTGCCAATTTCACATACGAATTAAGTTGGCTCATTATGGATCACGGAAAATGTCCAGTGGAGTAACACACTTTTTTAGGGGCTCAGTCTTTTCGTTAGTTGTTTTCAGTTAGTGCCTTCATATATAATGGAAAAAAATCAAGAGAATATGCAATCTCGGCACATATCCATACTACTTGTAGGAAGCCCGCCCACTTTTTTTAGACGCGAACTTATCATTAAAACTGCCCTATACAAACTCTTTTGTTTGGTGACATCTATGGAACACCAAATGTCATCTAGACATCTGTCACCATGTATAACTGATGTAGCTCTCACTCACACACAGCGCGAGCTACGTACTTTCATGAACGTTGTCATAGGCTTCGTAAGCCAAAGTGGTTGGTTGTGAAGGTCATATCCAGAGTTTCTTTGACCTTTTTTAAGTCTCTTTTTAAGATACAATTATTTGTTTGCGCACATTTCACAAATATCTATCAGAAAAAACGGAATAAAAATTGCATTTCGAAACAATGGCACTAAACACAAAGTTATCTTGTATCTGTCAAATGTGATATATTTTCAAAGCTACGGAAGCTTCCTTAAAAACACAATGCAAAACAAAATAGATAATTATCTTCCCCTTGAAAACGATAATTGCTCTTTGATTTTATGTGTGAGAAGTTTCCATCGGGTGGGCTTTCTTCTCCAAGTGACAAGTAATTTTTTCACTTTTGCTGAACAAATAACTATCGTACAACAAACAGAAGGGCGTCTTTTCGAAAATGAGATATGACAGCGGGGAATCTCCAAGCAAAACTATGACCAACTGAAACAAAAAAGACTCTATCCTTAATTTGGCAACCTTATGACATATCTTGGCAAAACATCCAACTTTTCGTTTTTCCAATCTGCAGGAGATCATAAAATTCATTTTCTTTTAAAGATTGATCCTCCTACTTGGAATTCATTTTGACAGAATATGTTCGCCGCACAAAGAATTATAGTTGAAAAGGCGAGGGAGCTGCAACCACGCTGCGTTATCTTTGGAGGTTTGAAATTTCAGTTCAATTCAGTTAGTTCGATCATCATTTTCTTTATTCAACTTTTCGGCAAATCAAGGAGAAGTTTCTGTTTCTCGTTCAAAAATCAAAGACAATAATTTAATCGCTTTTTCAATACAATGCATGTAAAATAAGGGCGTTAATTTTATAGTCTGTGCCATTTCGAAATTAGGGTGCCGGGAAAAGATCTCGATGTTTAACAAGTAATTTGATAGAGGTATCATTTCTTTTCCCATTTTCTGAGTATAATTCAAGCAGAAGGACGTCTCGAACAGAAAAAAACATTACTTGTTTAAACAACGTTTACATTCAATTCACTTCAAGAAAAACTAAGTGGATTTTCAGGGGAGTATAAATAACTAGAATGTACTATGGTTTAAAATCACGGTTTGTTAATACATAATAGGAACTTATCATAATGATTTGAGGCTGTTCCTGAATTCATGACAAAGACGGTGAAACCTAATAGTAAGTAAATTATGTATTGTGAGTTTAATTTTCCTTTTGTCAAATCCAAGGCAAATTTGAATTTGGGATGAAAAATTCTTTTTTCGCGCAAGTTCGGTATTTTAAGCTGTCTTTCCACTGAGTTATCCCAGTAGCTTCAAAGGCAAATCATGAAGACAATCTTGTTTTGTTGAGCGTTTTCATCTAAATCTGAATAATACTGTAAAATGTTGGTAATTTTGATTATGTCCTTCTAGCTTTAGTTGAGTACACTAACAGAAGGTACTGGGTCCAGTTGTAATGCGCACTTGAGCACAGATGGCATTTGCGCTTTTATAATTTTAGCTCCCTGGGTAATTTTCATAATTTTTTAGATCAGTGTAAGCAAGAAAAGTGAAAGAAAAGTGTAAACAAGAAATGTAAGATCAAAATGTAAGCGTAGCAGGCTTGACTAATAGGACCTATTACAATTCATCTTTGTGTGAAATAGTTTTTTCATTTGGAATATCATTCAATTAGCCCATGCTTGTGCATTGGTCTCTCGTTCTGTTCAAGCGAAATCCGGTTAATTTTGTGCTAAAGTAATTTTCTTATTTTTCTTTCATTTGTCTAAGGTTCATCATCTGTGAATTTTTTCCCGTTTGATGTAAAGATATCGCTGTATACTAGACGAACTTATTCCGAACAAGCCGAACGCTGAACGAAAGAGGTTGTGAAATCGTGTAAACACACAATCATGCCATTTTACTTTGGTTTTCCAAGAAGGTTAAAAAATAAGTAGATAAAAATAGGTCAAGAAATCTCGATCTTAAACGTGCTTTCTGTTGGTTACATTAGTAAGTCAAGGCTCAGGAAAACGACCCACCCGCTGTTTTTGAAGGTGTGGTTACTGAAATCCTAACGTGGCGTTCTGAAAAATGAGTTCATTGCTCAGTAATTACCCCTTTTATACAGCAGTAGCTATAGGTAGTTATAAGAAGTATTCCTTTAAATTTACAAATTACGACAGATTGCGGGCGTTGAAAGCTTGGAATTCTTTTTTCATCGATGACAGTTTTCGATAAACACGTTTTTTCTCCTTTGACTTGTCTGTGAAACTGGCAAGTTAATCAGATACAATCCTCATTTTTGATCGTTTCAGGACTAAGCCTCTTTATCTCTATACGTTATATACATATATATACATCCCACAGAAATGTAAGACGTATAGCTTACTAACCTTGTAAAAAAAAAATAACAGAGAAATCAGTTACGTTCGCACTTATAAAGTAGCGGTAAATAATCAACTTTCTACTGTGACTAACCTTCATTTTTCTGTCCACAGTTGACCCTGGATTGGTGTCGTTGTTACCAAAACGAAGAAATCATTATGTTCGTGATCGAGACGAAACTGGGAGGACCACCTTGATTTTCAAGTGATCCGGTGATACATCTAACAGTTTATTAGTCACCCTTACGGTTTGTCATTTGATGCCGAGTTCTTTATTGTTAAGAAATAATGAATTATCCTACAAGAGTATATTAAATTAAAGCAACATGATCTGGATCACTTTTGATGTTAAAACAAACTCTATTAAATTTATCTGATGCCTGAGAAAGTCCGATAATCGCCGCGGATTAACTTTTATTACTGAATATTGTACATTCTCGATGTCTGTAATTTAACAGAAATTCCTCGCCGTTAATCATCCAGTTGCAAGAAGTAAGTAGATACAGAAACAGCTCTCTCAAAAGAAGGCGACCATCTTGGACTTTTGATTGCCTCCTGACACTTCAACGGTTGTATTGGATAAATTTTTGTCTTACAATTTAAAAAACCTACAGTAGCTTTTCGTTTGGTTGGCAAATCTGAGCTGAAGGAATTTAGTACTATACATGGTCACGTACAGTGCGAAGTCCTTTTAAAAGTTCTTCCCTGTTATCACGTTCATGCTAGACAAGCTTCCTTTGATTTTGCCATCAATTAGATATTCCACGTGAGATTCTAAAGCCCTTGCACTTGAGTATTATTTGCTTTTATTTTGCCTAAATCAGTATCCATTTATCTCAAAAATAAGGGTTGGGGGCTTTTTACAAACTTGTGATGATTTATGGAGAAACGGAAATTTTTAGGAAATAACTCTGTTACGTTTACGCATGGTCAATGTCGCGGTTCCGTTTTTGTTTTCTAATTATCTGAGACATTAATAGAGTATGCTAGAGAAATGCCCGGGCGACCATAACAAAATAGGTACGCATTGCGTTCGTGTGGCAGTGCAGTAACTTGATACAGTGCCTTATTCCATAACTGTCAACTGAACTGTGTTTTGTTTTCTAGGAGATTCAAGTTGTCTTTGCGAAATTTGTAGGTCTAATAGTACACAATATTGTTTCGGTATCGTAAATCATTATAGACTAAGGTAGATGTCTTAGATAAATAGCCCCCTGAGAAGACATGTAGTTAGTTACTCGTAAAATAATAAACCCAGAAAGATTGAAGAAAATAGAAGGGAGTCGAGAAACTGATTGGCTTCAAGGCAGACATGGAGTTTGTTTCAACTTCTTTTTCACAGCGAGTTTAAGTGTGTATTTTAAGTATCTGACAGCTTTCCACGACAAAAGTTCACTGAAGTTAACCATCTCCAGCTGGGTTAGTATCTGGATGGGCCCTAAAAATAAACGACTTGCTGTCAGAAACATAGCACCGAAATTCTATTTAAACGCTTGAAAATGCGAACTAAGCAAGGTACAGATTTTTCTAGCCTGCCTTACGCATGCTGATTGATGCAAAAGTAAATAAATATTGACACAGGTTTTTTTGGAAGAGCAAAAGGAAGTTTTTAGAAAGTGTCGATTGCCAAAATTTGCGACATGAAAAAAAAAACATAAATTTCGTGCCGCGAATATAAAAAGTTACCACCAGCGAAAAAAACATTTGGGAGCTTTTTGCTACCTTCGATTTCTCTATTGTACTTCTTTTGGTTGCAGAAATAATTTGAAATAAATCGGAAAATCGAAATTGACATCGATTTCAGCGGCCGCCTGTGATCAAGTTACCTTGTGTGTTACTACCAACTCAGGAAACAAAAGATATATCTGTGTCAAAATGACGGCAAGATACCGGGTTTTTTTTTTAGTTTGCTTTTTTCTTTCTTTCAAGTGTTATAAACTTCAACAAGACATGTGCGAATTCAGTCATCCAAATCTCGAGGTTGACAAATGTTTCTGCAAAGTCAAAAATTTATCACCAAGTATTCCCTCATTTTGGAAATAGAAGCACCTTTGCTATTCATCAGCGTTAAAATTTCTTGCCGACTTCGGGGCTCATTTGTTGAAATTCAAGCACGCTTCACACATGTCCAATATACATGAACTGAGTCGGGTCGTCAATTGCTGTTGACGGCCCGACTCACCGGAGTTTAAAAAGGAAGTAAGCTTTACTGTCGGAAGTCGAACTGCCTGGGGTAGCTTCAAAGGCAAATATCTCGACGGATCGTGACGATCCGATCAGGTCGTGACGACCCGTCATTTGAAAAGTCGACCCGACTATTGGCACAGGTAATCCAAGGCTCAGTGTGTATAGGTAAATATAGAGAACAGATGAGCCGAAGTTTAGGTTTGGAAATTTGCTAGAAAGTGGAAATAAAAATTGATAAAACTTACCATGTAGTGAGCTGTTTTTGTCTTTAATACGTACACGAAGTTTCGGGAAAAATGGTCCCCGTTCACCTTCCTTCATAGTGCAGTGACAAGGTAGGAGACGGAAGCTAGCGTCGGGACTCCCATCGACCCAAAACAAGCACGATTTTTTTTCGCGAAAATCGAATCCAGTCGCTAAATAAACACGTCAGGCTCGTGGAACATGAATTTCTCTAAACCATGAATTCACTGAAGCATCTCCAGGTAGCAACGCGAAACCACCAGGCTCCGCAGAACTTGTAAGTTAACCTGCTAAAATGGCGGCCAGAAGCCGTTGTCCTCGCAAAGTGTCCAAATCAAAATAGCACTGAACTCGGGACGCCTGGTGACGAGTATAATAAGTCCCCCTGGAGGGAGGGGAGTCCCAGCTTGCTCAGTGAGTTTTGTTTTTAGCAAGTTGGGACTCCCCTCCCTCCGTATGTTCTCTATATTTACCTATGTGGCACACACTGAGCCTGGGTTACCTGTGCTATTGAAAGTGTCAGATGGCGAGAGAAAGAAAAACTTCGATGAGCAAAGGAGGCTGTGCTGCTCAAAAATGTTGCATGCTTCGTTCTCAGAGAGTAGCGATTAAAATATCGATATACGCATAGAAAATTATAAACATCGACCAGAACAGCATTCATGCTTCGTTCTTAAAGCGTAGCGAAATCGCCGTACACTTCCTCAAACATCCAAGCATAGCGAAAATCACCGCAAGCTTCCTAAAAGCAACCAAAAATGGTGAATGGTTCGTTCGTTCATGGCGTAGCGAAATTAATACCCAGACAACATGCTGCTAAGACAACATGCTGTTCAGAAACAGAAATAACGATTGACTGTAATTGCGCTCCGAAATGTTGAATGCTTCTTTCTTAAAGCGTAGCGAAATCGCCGTACGCTTCCTCAAAAAATTCAAGCGCACCGAAAATCGCCGCAAGCTTCCTAAAAGCATCCAAAAATGGTCAATGGTTCGTTCGTAGCGAAATTAATACCCTGACAATACGCTTCTTAGAAATGTTGTATGCTTCATTCTCAAAGAGTGGTGGCTAAAATACCGATACATCATGCATGAATAACTATAATCGTCGTCCACAATAGCACTCACAACAATTGTTGTGACTGTTTCATTCGTAGGTAGCGAAATTAATACCCTCACAGCATGCTGCTCAGGAATGTTGTATGCGATATGTTTGTAGCGTGGGGCCTGAGCCCAACTTTAGTCGGACTTGCGCAGTAAGCTATAAGTCGGACTCGTGTTTCTCGTGTGAGTTTACAAAGATCTAGTTTTGGTATTGCTTATCTCGTTTGTGTTACATTTGGTGGCAGCGGTGGGGATCTTCTTTTGCCATGGAAGATACTATAAAAGCTTTGGAAGAGAAATTGGCGAAACTTGAGGCGAAACTTGGAAAGAAAAGTGAAAGTACGGCTGGTACAAGCGGCAGTTCACCGATCACCTCACCAGAAAACCCGCTTCGCATCAAACCAGAGAGCTTATCTGTGACGTCCGGCGAAAGTTGGGTAGTTTGGATACGGAAATTCAAAAGTATTGCAGCCCTTAACAAGTGGAGTCTTGAGCTTCAAGCCCAAATATTGCCCGCATACCTGAAAGGCCTCGCAGAGCAGACCTATTATAGCCTGACCGCCGAACAAACAGCCACCTGGACGGCAGTTGAACGCGCTTTGACAGATCGATTACATCCTAAGGAATCTCGTCAAGTACACATTTCCACTCTGCGAGCCAAATTAAGACGTCCTGACGAAGATCTACACCAACTGAGGTGCGACATTTCTCGTCTTCTGGAGCTGAACTATCCGAATGACCCACCGGATATACTCAATCGCACAGCCAGAGATTTCTTCGTAGGTGCGTTGACCCCCATCACATTGCACGAGAAGGTGTTGGATTTGGGGCCCAATACTCTGGATGAGGCCCTAACAGCAGCTCAATGATACGAATCAAATCAAAAAGTGCTAAACAAAGGCAGTGCTCGGGTGCTGTCTTCAACGTCTGGTGATCAGGAGAAGTTTGGCTCCCAACAGGGCACCCAAGAACCCCCAGCATGGGCTAAGGAGCTTTTTCAACAGCAAGCTGAAATCTTAGAGAAGCTAAAGAACATTCCTCAAGGGAGGCAAGGTAGGAATACATGTGTGGAATCTTGAAAAGACTCCAGAGCATGTTTTAAGTGTGGTAGCTTAACTCATTTTATTCGTGACTGTCCACATCAAGTGCGTCCCGACCAGGGAAACGGGAGATGGGAGGGGCACAGCAGGAAGTGACCCCGCCCGAGAATCCAAAGGGGGCATTTTTGCCTTGTGCTGTAAATGGTGTCAAATCCCAAGCCTCATTAGACACGGGTGCAGAAGCAACAATTATCAGTGAGGACCTATATAGTCGCTCTAAGACACATTTAAACAAACTTGAACCCACACAAAAGCCTGTCCTGGGGGCCAACAACATGCCACTTGATGTTGTTGGAAAAACAGAAGTAACAATTCAGCTTGGCGGGATCAGGGCTCAGCATAAAGTGCTGGTGTGCCGACGCTTAGTACAGCAAGTGTTGATTGGTATAGACTTCCTAACAGCTCACAAATGTATTATAAACTTTGACACTAACACCGTCTACAGTAAGGGGGAACCCAACAAAATAGTTTTTGGATGCCTTGATAAAGTGTACAGGATCACTGTGGCTGAAACCGTCACATTATCTCCAAACATGGTCTCAGACATACCTTGTGAGGTCCAGGGAATGAATGGCTTAGATGAATGTATGGGGGTGCTGGAACCAGCGGACACATTTTCGGAAAAATATTCTGCTGTGGCCTTTCGGATAGCAGTGACTGTAAAAGGGGGTCGAATCCCAGTTCGTGTGTTCAGTTACCTTAACAAGCCCCTCAAAATTTACAGGTGCAGTAGTATAGGGGACCTCTACCCATTGACCGGTGAGGGAGAATCACAGCAGGAAACCAATGGGGGTGTGGGCTACAAGCTGGTACCCCCTGGGGCTCCAAAGGAAGATGTTGAGATTGGATTGGAAGCTAAACAGTGTAGTGCGGTTTTTGTGAAGGATGCTGACGTCCACAGTTTATCAGTAGAAGAGATGTTCCCTATCAGCAGTAATCTCGTCCAGGAAGAAGAAAAACGTAGGCTTTATGACATGTTGTCCACTTATGCCGACTGCATTTCAAATTTAGGTACTGCAAAGGGCGTACGACATACTATCGACACCGGCTCTGCCCAGCCAATCCAGGTACCAACTCGAAGAGTCCCCTTTCACAAAAGGCAGGAAATGTGCAGCCAAGTGGACGAAATGCTTGAAGCAGAGATTATTGAACAGTCCGATTCCCCAGAGTCATAAAGGAGTGGCCACAAAGGTGCCGGCTGATGAGAGTCAGCTGAGAGCGTTCTTGGGGACGGCTGGTTACTATAGACAATTCGTGCCAAACTACGCCCACATTGCATTCCCTTTGCACCGTGCTTGCCAAAAGGGGAACCGTTTTAGATGGACAGCTGAGTGCGAGGAAGCCTTCTTGCACATTAAGCGCAAATTGACGAATGCTCCCATCCTTGCTTTCCCCAGCTGGACGTTCCGTTCATCCTGGACAGTGATGCCAGTGACAGTGGGCTAGGGGCGGTGTTGTCTCAGGTTCAATGTGGGAAGGAACGAGTAATAGCATACGCAGCGCGGGCACTATCAAAGGCTGAAAGGAATTATAGAACCACCCGAAAAGAACTGCTGGCCCTCGTGTGGGGAATGGAGCATTTTGAGACATTCCTCTACGGGCGACGATTTCTGGTCAGGACTGACCATAGTGCTCTGCAATGGCTACGGAACTTTAAAAACCCTGGAGGCCAGGTGGCTAGGTGGCTTGAACGGCTTAGTGACTTCGATTTTGAGGTGGAGCATCGTCCGGGTCAGTTGCATAACAATGCGGATGGTCTGTCTCGATTTCCCTAGGACGTGGGTGCTTAGGAGAACATAGAGAGGGCCGCTACCCTGATTCAGTCTGTGAATATGGGATCCTTGTCGAGGGAAAGTATACGTGCAGCCCAAAACCAAGATCCTGTTCTGTCGCAAGTTGTGAAGTGGCTTAAAACTGGTGTTAGACCCGCTAGAGGTGACGGCAGGAGGGGAAGGAGAAGAGGGAGGTGGAGGGAAAGGAGGAGGGGGGCGTAAACTGCTGTCATTCTGGTCACAATGGGGAAGGCTGTTTCTCAGGGACGGTCTGGTGTTTAGACGTTGGGAACACGAAGTGACGGGCCAAGAGATTTATCATCAAATCTGCTTACCCGAGAGCATCGTGTCACAATCGTTGTGCGCCTTGCACAACGACCCTTCATCTGGCCACCTTGGCGTCTCGAAGACTCTGGAGAAAGTGCGGAGGAGATTTTATTGGCATGGCACGCGGGAAGACGTCGAAATGCACGTTAGAAGGTGTGTTCCATGTGCTAAAGTCAACGACCCTTCCAAGCTGCCAAAGGCCCCCCTCATAAACATGAAGGCAGGGCACCCCCTACAAAAGGTCGCAATAGACATCGTAGGTCCCACACCAAGATCTACTTCTGGCCATGAATGGTTTTTGGTGGTCTCCGATCATTTTACTAAGTTTGCTCAAGCCTTCCCAGTGAGAAACACCTCAGCGGTCACACTCGCGAAGAAGGTGATGGACGAATACATATGCCGTTTCGGGTGTTTCGAGGGTTTGCATTCTGATCAGGGAGCTAATGTGGACAGAGCTGTGTTCAAAGGACTGTGAGATTTATTTGAAGCAGCGAAGACAAAGACAACGCCGTACCATCCCCAAGGGGATGGGCAGGTGGAGAGACTGAACAAATCTCTTGTGAAGATCCTTAGTAAGCTAATTTCTGACCATCGCCGGGACTGGGCGGACTTTGTGCCAAAGGCGGTTCTTGCTTACAACACAAGTGTGCATGAGTCGACTGGATTTACCCCTTACCGGTTAATGTTCGGCAGGAAAGCTATCTTGCCACTGGATGCTCTTCTTAGGTTGGAGACAACACCTTCCCAAGGGTCGGCACGGACATACCCCGATTATGTCGTTGAACAGAAGCAGCAATTGGAAGAGACAGTGCAAATCGTGAGAGAGAATCTCAAGCGAGCACAGAAGCTCCAGAAAGCTTATTATGACACCAAGCGCCATGGTCAGCGGTTTCCATGTAGGAGACCGGGTGTGGTATAGAAACCGAACCAGGACGAGACGGGAAAAATTTCTCAAACCCTGGTGTGGTCCTTGGAAAGTGCTGAAAGCTCTGTCTGATGTTACCTATCGCATTGAGGAGAAGAGGCGGAAGCCGGGAAAACGTCGTCAGAGGAAGGTAGTCCACTTCAATTATCTGAAACCATGCTTTTCGCCACCAGAAAGCCACGATAAACCCTCTCAGTTAATCTCCTCCGGCCATGCGGAAGAAACGCCGCAAACAGGAAACTTGAGGGACGCGCGGCAACCGTCTCGAGGAACCTTAGTTGACTCTGGAGATGTCGAATTGGAATGGCTGGAAAATCCAGTTACTACATTCACGGAGGTTTCTCGTCCCTCTCAGGAACATGATTCGAGTAGTACATTAAGTACATCCCCTCAAACATTTGAAGTGCGGTGTCAATCAGAGGCTTCTCTAGTGAATGATGTACCGCGTCGTGAAGAATGTTTTACTCCTATCAGGCCTAGACGTGAGCGAAGGGAGCTCGTCTGGCTACAAGACTATGTTAGAGCAGTGGTTGTTTACCCAACCTGGCCCTTGAACTTTGTAAGAACAGTTGCATGCTATAGTTAGAAATTCTCACTCGCACCTCTAACCTCCTGTGGGAGGGGGTATTGTAGCGTGGGACCTGAGCCCAAGTTTAGTCGGACTTGCGCAGTAAACTATAAGCGGGATTCGTGTTTCTCGTGTGAGTTTTCAAAGATCTAGTTTTGGTATTGCTTATCTCGTTTGTGTTACATGTGCATGAACAAAAATAAACTTCGTAGCACTTACAAATGGGTGAATAATTTGTTCGTTCGTGTTCGTAGTGACATATATATTCTGACAACATGCTTTTTATTTGTCGTTCCCAAAGAGTAGCGACTAAATACTGATACGTGCATGGACAATAATAAATGTCACTATAAATAAAAGAAAATAAAAGAAAAGAAAGGAGAGCATCGCAGTTGCGTAGGATTTTTCGTTTGTTCTTAGAAGAAATAATACCCTTACTACAATTGTATGCCCTCGGCTAAAAAGGATGTGTGGAAACAATTGAAAGACCGGTTAGAATAGAACTCACTGTTGTTGAAAGCGTCGTTTTCACCAAGGTGCGGGATTGCAGGATATCAAAATATCATGATTTTGATATTATCAAATGATATTTGATTCATCTTTAGTATGCCATCTCACGGTGATATTTTGATATTACCATGATATTTTGAGATTTAAGAATCAAAACCATAATAATCGCTGCCTCGTTCTTTATTCATATCAATATTTTGATGTTATCATGATATTGTGATATTATCATGATATGTCTAAATATCAAACCCCTCAACACTTAATCACCTCCAGGCAAACATCTCACGGTGATATTTTGATATTATCATGATATTGTGAGATTTAAGAATCAAAACCATAATAATCACAAATGTGTACTGCCTCGTTCTTTATTCCCTCCTTTAGACCTTGTACAAAAGGAGAGCATACCTATAACGTGCGGGGGGATAACTACTTGGTCACGACTTTAGAACGTGTGGAGCCGTATTTGTTTTTTTCGGGGGGGGGGGGGGGGGGGGGGATTCGGCGATCAGTGTCTTGCCTGTCCTGGCGGGTCGCGTGGAAGACCATCCAGGTACAGATACTTCAGGTAATCGAGGTCGTAGTAGAACCAGACGTGTCTCTTTGTACCTGCGTTATTGAAGATAAAATCTAGTTGTCTTGCCCGTTTCTCCGCCAACTGTTTGTCACTCATTTATAACCCTTCCAAGAAGTTCGCATCTTTTATACACCCGTCAATAACTTATGGATTTTGCTTTCTGCTCCTTACACACATTCAGCGCAAGACACATGGAGGATTATACCAGCAGAAAACTGAATCCTGCTACACCAACAAAGAAAAGAAAGCGTTCCCCCGCTGACAATGACCCCTGCACTTCAATCCATTCAGGAAGTCAGTGTCGAATATACCAACCCCCCCCCCCCCCCCCCGCCTCGAAATAATGCCAGTTGTCAAAATTAATTGTGATATGTCTAAATTAGATTATTGCTGGTATTAAAGGATAGCTACTGCAAATATTTCATACTACCTTACCATTTCGATATCATTATAAAATATTTCATGCTTCCGTCAGCGATACCTACATCTTTAAAATTCCAACAACCGCCAATAATTTGAGGTACTATGTTTCAGTTAATAATAACTTTTAAAATAAACACATTTACACGCAAACCCCATGACTGTTTCAAATTCTTCAATTCTCAACGCAAAGTGATACCATCAAAACACTTACCGTTTATTAAAGCACTAGTGACAAAACTCCTATGGTATTGCAAGGAGAAAGTGGCTGCTAACACTGAAAGACCCTGAAATTAAACGAAAATGCTGTGCAGATTCTTTCCCAACTACTCCATCCTTCGCATAGAAGCAACGATATTTGCAAAGTAATTACTTCCTATCTAAGAACAAAGTGACGATTATAGCAGCACTTTTAGTTGCTTTCAGCTTAACAAAGTCATCGAGAGCACCAACACCGTTTCCTAATGACTTGGTTTATCTTTAATTTGGAAAGTCAGACTTCAAATTCTACTACCTTACTCTACCATATACGAATTCTAAGAGTTACGTTGTAAAAACCCCTTCCACACCAGTACTCATTAAAACACATACGCCCAAAATATGTACAAACAATGGCCCGCATTTTCCACCCCATGTCCGGCCTCAAGAAATTATGCATTCACGTTTCAGAACATCCACAAATAAAAGGTAAACCAGCACGATTGCTACCCAAGCAAATAAAGAACTTCAAAACCATTGCCCAATATTAATCACCTAAACGCGTCGAAGTCGTTAACAGATTTAAATTCTTCATGAAAAACGGAATGCTAATATGTTGGAAGAACGCAGCATAACAAGTCATTTCATGAGTTTTGCAACCTCGCGTTGTCGTTGCTTCACGGTCACACGTTTCATAAAAACCCCAATAAAGTATATATTTTCTGGAAGGTTAGGAATTGTAGATCCCGATTATTAGTAAATAAAATACCTTTCCTAAAATAGCCATCATTTTCCAAAAGTATGTAGTTTCACAAATTGAGTTCGTTTCCGGTCAGAATTTAACCGGAAACTACGTTTTCTTCACACCTTGATCAGAAAAACCGTGTCGAGGCATTTTGATTAAATGTCTGATTTGTTTTTATTCACTGTTAAACTTTAACTTTTTATAAAACGCGCAGTACCTTTTCTTAAATACTTATTACTTTCGAAGGAGGCAACAAATAAATACTCCCCGACACGGGTTTTTTGCCACATTATCGGGCAACATTCTTGCCAAATTTCAGCGAAAAGGGATGAAAACTCGCTGTAAACGAACTGAAATCGTGCGCCTCATTCGATGAAATTTGCATTTGAGTTTTTGAGACATAAAGCCATTTGTGGACAGCTTCTAATTTGAGATAATTTATTCGTAGAGTCGTCTTCTTTTCTAACTTTGTCTAGTAGAAACGTTTTTTCGCAATCTTTTTGTCATGTAAAAAAAAATAAAAAATGAGGTGTACCTTGGAATATCAAAAACTAAAATGGCAAAATTACTCGCAAGGGACCAAATACAATAACAAACCTACAACAAAGTCTTGCCAAATTCGTTTCCAGCCACAATTGTAAGCTCACACCCGCCGTACTTGTTATTATCCTGTGTCTTTAAAATGTTTAATTTGTATTTCACCTTAGAGGCTAGCGCTTCAAAATTACGCGACGATCGCAAACGAGTAACATAAATATGAATAACGAAAGAACTGTGTGCCGGTGGATGGACATCACCACCTCAAATGACGGCCCGTCACGAAGTAGATGGGTCGTCGCGACCCGTCAACATTTTCAGCCGGCCTCAAAGCCTCCAGTATCTTCAAATACACGATTTTTTCAAAGTCTCTCACCCCCTGACATTTCCAACAATCAGTTCGACCTTTCAAGAAACGGCTCGTCACGACCCCTCAACATTTCCAGGCGGCTTCACCGCCTCGACTATCTTCACAAATAAACGATTTTTTTTCTAAGTCCCTCACCACCTGACATTTTCAAACGTCGGGTCGACTTTTTCAAATGACGGCTCGTCAAGAACTAGACGGGTCATCACGACCCGTCAACATTTTCAGCGGGCCTCGCCGCCTCCACTATGTTTTTTTCTAAGTCCCTCACCACCTGACATTTCCAATAGTCGGGTCGACTTTTCAAATGACGGCTCTTCACGAACTAGGTAAGGACCCGTCACCATTTTCAGAAAGTTCCTCGAACCTTCTTTAAAATAGCAACTTCCTGTTACTTTACTTCCGCAAACACCACGACCCGACTTCCGCTTGACGGGTCGTCTTCACGAAAAAGGCGACCCGACTCAGTTCATGTGTATTGGACAACCCTCGCACGCTTCCAACAGACCTGCGCTGCGGCCCTATTTGCCACCACGTACTAACACTCACTCTCTCTTACAACTCGGTGACATAGTTTGTAGTGCACCCATAAAGTGCTCTAGAAATTGATTTTATCAAACGAGTTGATAAAGGTCGAATAACCACCGTGAAAGATTTGGAAAGCTGACGTTTCGAGTGTTAGCCCTTCGTCGGAGTCCTTCGCTCCGACGAATGGCTAACGCTCGAAACAGTACCACAGATTCTTTAGAAACTAAAGTTTTGTATAAAGTGCACGACCACGAAAACCAAACGTTCTGAATAAATTAAAGTGAAAAAACGTTCTCTGTTTAAAAAAGATTGAAAACATAAGCTTTCGGCTACCAGTCTATAACTTTTAACGAATGAAAAAATTAGCGCGCGAACGGAAATATATACGAAAAGGGGTGCGATCTTTTTAAAAATAGAATAAAAAAAGAAGTGTGAAAAAGGCTTGGAGATAAAAATGTAAATGAGGTCTCATTACGATAGAATAGAGTATTGCCTAGGCAACAGTTTTGAGTTATTTTCCGCTTCGACGGTTTTAGCTGTGTGCCAAGATTCTAGTGTTTTTCGAACGCGGTAATTGCCTTCGCCAATAACACAAGCATTATCGAAGTCAATGGCATGATTGTTTTGCCACGCGTGGTTGGCAACATTTGAGCCCTTTGTATAGTTCTTCAAGTTTCGTTGATGTTCCTTTTTTCGGGTTTGGAAGCATCTTCCGGTTTCTCCTATGTAGTTCCAAGGACAGTCTTTACATTGAATTTTATAAACAACACCACATTGGTGATAGGAAGGTTGTCTGTACTTTTGAGACGGGAATTCTTGTTCAAGAGTTTTGAATGGTTTGTTGACCACGCGGATTTCAATGTTACGGAGTAATCTCGTAAGAGGTTCGGTTAGGCCACTGTGATAAGGGGGGCATACATAACCCTGGTACGTATCCGATGGTTCGGCCCATTTGAAAAACATAGGAACCAGTTCTTCTGGTGGAAGAACTGTAGATGGGGGTGGCTTCCTATTGAGAATGTTAGAAAAAACAGGCGATGGGTAGCCGTTAGGTTCTAACGCGGCCCTGACGGTGGTTGGTTTCACGTGTTTTTCCTTCACGGCTGCTCAGGAGGTTGGATGCCCGGAAAAGAAGGGTCGAGGCCCTACTGATTTTGTGTTTTATTTCATGATTATTTCACGTAAAGACTGTCCTTGGAACTACATAGGACAAACCGGAAGATGCTTCTAAACCCGAAAAAAAAAAACAACATCAACGAAACTTGAAGAACCATACAAAGGGTTCAAATGTTGCCAACTACGCGTGGCAAAACAATCATTCCATTGACTTCGATAATGCTTGTGTTATTGGCGAAGGCAATTATTTTTTTACCGCGTTCAAAAACCACTAGAATCTTGGCATACAGCTAAAACCGTCGACGCGGAAAAGAACTCAAAACTGTTGCCTAGGCAATACTCTATTCTATTGTAATGAGACCTAACAAAAAAAAAACCGCACCCCTTTTCTTATATATTTCCGTTCGCGCGCTAACTTTTTCATTTGTTGAAGGCTATAGATTGATAGCCAAAAGCTTATGTTTTTAGGCTTTTTTAACCAAAGAACGTTCTTTCACTTTAATATGTCCTATACTGGTTACAGCTCTATTTTTACTTGTCCTGCGGTATAAAGTTGTCTCATTGTTAAAAGATGCAGCTAATTTGGCAAGGAAAAAAAAGAATTATTAGTAGGTTAGTATATAGTACGTTATATATTTCCAGTTAGTATTTTCTCAACCCCCAGTTGCAGTGCACCAAGTGTCAGTGTGTCAAAATAATAAAATTCGGCGCGAAGTTTAAGTTTTGTCCAGCAAATTGGTTGAAAACAACGGACATACAGCAACTTTTGGACAATCCAAAAGAATGCGACAAAGTTCGGCATAAACTTATTCAATGGTACGAAACTCAGTGTTTTAATCGTGAAGTATTTTACTAAAACAATTATTCCATTCGTGCTTATTGGATATGTATAGGAAATCGTATGAACGCGAGTGATGTTTTGAAAGTTCTCAAAATGGCACGAGCCATAGGCGAATGCAATTTGAGAACTTTCAAAACATCACGAGTGACCATAAATCACGAAATGCACTCGCGTTCATACGATTTTTTATTTGTTATATTCTCAACAAAATTACTCAAACGCGCTACTTTTTTCGTGCTCGTATTCTTCCACTTTTGGGTTTAGTTTTCTTTCAGTCGCCCATGTTTTCCAGACATTCAACCAGGTCTGTGTAGCTTTCAACTTGTTTTTGTTTTACTCATTTTCTTTAAGGTGCTCAACGATGTTTTGGTTTGACAAAGCAAACCAACTGTCAGCCATTTTTTTTTCACCTTGGTGTTCAAATTTCAATGGCGCTTCCCCGATGTTTCCATACCAACCTCCGTATTGCACTCTATAACCTGGATGGCACTCTATAACCTATTTATGCATTCGCCATTGGCCAATCAGAAACAAGATATTTTGTTGAGTATATAATAAGAGGTGCTTATAGCCAACTCGGCGCTACAAACTTCGTTGGCTGTTTATCACCTCATATCCAATGCGCACTCATGGAATAATTGTTAATTGGTATATTATAAAACAGTGGATAGCGTTGAAGGGGCACTATGATTGGCCAGTCAAACTCCGAATATCCTTTGCTATTCACCTCCGAGCAACTTGCGAGGGATTTGCGCCCGTAAATATTGTAATCATTGCAAGAACAAACGAGTTAAAATCATCTTTTTGCGCTGTATTATCTCACAGTTTTAGTCATATACTAAAACAACTATTCATTTCCGTGTCGGTGGCTAGTAGGGAGCTTAAGCATGCGCGTGTTTGAGACCCGGACGGCAACCGGAAGTGGGCTGTTTTCCTTTTTAACTGGTCTTCAAATAACCACATTTACATTGCCAAGTGTCTTTTCTCCATTGGAGATGATTGGTATAAAAATCTGGGAGACACCACTGTCCTAGCGCGCGAAATGTTCTCTTCCGGTTGCTGTCCGCGTCTCAAAAACGCGCGTGCTTATGAAACTCCCTTAGTAGTTGATATTTACAGAGCTGCGAAACCACCTCCACTTAAGTGAATAGTTCAGTGTTAATTAGTATTTACCACACAAGTGAATAATGCTTTCCGCGCATTCTGATTGGATAGCTCGGAGGTGCACAGCAAATACTATTCACCTCTAAGCAAACGGAAAAAAACAAAATGTCTTCCCGTTTGACTTCGGTTACCAAGAAGCAAATTTTATCGATAAGAACGAGGAAAATTACTCAACTTGTGTGGCATATACTAAAACAAGTATTCTCGTTGTACCGGAGAAACTGGTGGATATACAGATAGGCAATCAAATGTTCGCCCTGGATGGCGCAATTTTTGCTAGATTCCGAGGTACGCGTGCGTTGCTTGTAGCTTGATTACGACAGGATTGCGCAGTATTTTTCCATGTCTATTATTAAGAAGTAATTACATGATTACTTTCGTGAAATTAGGAAACAATAAGCGCTCGTTAATTTTCTAAAAGACTACAAATTGCGTTTTCTCTACGGGCGCGTGCAATTTTGTTTGACTTTGAATTTACTCCTGCTCATTTATTCCAAATAGGCTTTCTTCGATTTGTTAAAATTCAGTTTGAAAGAGAGGTTTAGAGGACAAAGGCAAAGGAAAGAGGATGATAATTATGCAAATATTTTTCACATTCATTCCAACTTATTTCTATTGTGTTTGGTCTCACTGCCGCACTATCAAGCTGAATACTTGATATTTCGAAAATGGCCTATTGCACTCGAAATCATGTAATTACCCATGCTCACAAACTTTCACCGTAAAACTGACTTGTGTCAAGTGAACGTAAGGAACTAAATACCAAAAGAACATGTTTTCTAAAACCTTGTATGAAGTCGGGCCGGATCCTGTAGGAAGAAAAGCAACTGAGTATACAGAAGAGGACAAATTATATGCAGATTTCAGTTGAGGTGGGCTTACCTGTTTCCTTGGACGTGTTCAGCTTTTAAAAGCTCATAAAAATGTTTATTTGTCAACGAACCGCGATGACGTGTAACTTTACGTCACTCTTATTAATGACTTCGTGGATGATCTGGCAGGAGAATCTATTGTTGAAGGATAATCTTTCGGGGGAAGAAAAGACTCAGCAACACTCCGGCTGTTTCTTATCTTTATTGGTCTTCTCGGGTCGATCTTCGACTAGACAGCTCTTTTTCTATGTTCCTAATCGGACTGAACAATCAAGTGCCAATCACACGTCAAAATGACGCCTGCAAGACGCACTACGCCTGCGCGTCAGTACATTAACATATTTTTCCACAACAAAGAAAGTCGCTTGCCTCGACGAGACCTTACAGGTTTGTCAACATCAGACTAGCACGAACGGAGTACGACAAGTTACAAAAATTACAAGGAACGAGTTACAATATCTAGAACCAAGTTACACAGCAAATTTACGGAGAAAATGGCGATTTACGTTTATTACATAACAGAGTTAAACAACTGACAAAAAGGAGGAAAGGACGAGCGTAAGCGCCGCCTTTCCATAAATTTATCTGGCATACGTGTTCCAGGCAGAACAGGACAACAGGTGCGGTTACACGGGGTACTTTTACAGTGGTAAATTGCCTTTTTACCACGGGAAACTGTATTTAGTAGTGTGACCGACGCTTCCCGAGGTAAATTTCCCGTGTTAATATCCATGGATACGTCCAAAAGATGAGTGGAAGCGCCCATGACATTTAACGTGGGAAGTTGGAAGGGTGTTTTGATGCCCAAGGTACAAGAGCCAATCGCTATGCTGACGAAGTTGTGATTAAATTTCCCGCCAATGAATTGCGTGAGATTTCGTTTTACCTCGGTAATCTTCGTATACCGTGTGACCCCTAGTTAACGCGGTATACTAAAACTCAAGTGTGAGGCACCGCGGCATAATTTACCATAGGAAATGGAATTTACCATGGTGAGTGTAACCGCATCTAATAACTACAATTACAGGTGTTATTTTTAATTACTTAGAAATATTAGAATATAGATTAAAAACACTTATTAAGAACCCAAAAGAGACCGCTGTTGTCATGAATGTGATCTGGAACCGAGAGAACGAGTCAAAAAAGGCCCAGAGGTGAACTGAAAATAAATTGCTTCCAAAAACACAGTAAAAGGCTTCGTTAGGGTAAAAACACCACTGAGTGAAACACAAATAACCGTAATGACACCAAAAACTAATTAAAACATTTCTAATGAAAAACTTAGTTGGCCTAGCGCACCAAACACCTTTCAGCTGTTCCAAACCAAATTCATGACCTTAGGAGAAGACACATTCTGATCGCAACTATACTAAAGAGCAAACCCCCATGAAATAATCGTAGCTACAATTTTCATCGTTTAACACTATGTCACTC